>NC_079200.1:39772384-40030728 GCF_029499605.1 Hyla sarda
TCTTATTTTTGAAGAGGACCTTGGTTATTTTTAAAAATGCATTTTACTGGTATGTATAGATTCCTCAGGGGCTGCTGATCACATACCTTTTTGTGTGTGTCTATTACCGTACTCCACTATGCAATGAGTCTGTCTATGGGGAGAACCAAAATGTTTACAGTTAAAGGGATTATCCACCATAAGGTGATTTTAGTATGTACCTGGCAGACAGTAATGGACAGGCTTAGGAAGGATCTGCGCTTGTCTTGGGGCTAAATGGCTATGCTGTGAGATTACCATAAAACAGTGGCTAGCTTTCTGTGAACTTGTATTTCCTGTTTTCAGTTTTCTTGTTTGCCTACAAATCCCATAATACCAGCTTCCTCTTTCCCACACATCAGCCACCCCACCCATTGAAACATAAATGAGCTGCAGACCTGTGGTCTTCAATCAGGGTGCCTCCAGCTATTGCATTACTTGCAGATTGCTCTCTCCACCCATTGAAGCAGACCGGCTCCCTGTCATCAGCTGACTAGTGAATCAGGTCTCGACCGCATTGCAAGCTGGGAAAAATCCGAGACAGCAGTCATTTTGTATGCTGTTAAAAATAAATATTGGGGTGAAAATCACATAAGAATTGTGAGAAAACCATCACATACAGGTAAAGATGCTATATTATGATCTACACTAACTTAACAGTCCCTGTAGCATAGTCAAATAAAAAAAAAAATCCTGGAATACCCCTTTAAAAGTGCTCAGCGCTCAGATAACCATTTCTGTCCCTTTATTTCTGTGATCACTGGGGGTTCTCGGCTCCCGCAACCCACCAACCAAAACTTCTTACATGTGACTGTGATGTGTTAATTTTTTATGACATGATATTTACACTTAACCTACTGCTGGGAGCAGCACGCAGCAACATAACAGGAGGTACCCTTTTATAGACAATAAATCGAATACATAAAAGTAAGAGTCATGGGCAGGGTATGTTTGTATTGCAATATACATAGTGATATTAAATAGAGATTCACAACTGATGACACTAAACCAGTCAGAATCCTTTCTTCTATGACAAATGGCTTCTCCTGACCATTAGCTCAGAAAATAGGATGTCACCTCTTGCATGGTAATGATTTACACTGCACTGAAATTATGCGGTATATATTACTGCAGATGATATCAGATCACATTACTTTAGTCTGTCATAGGTTCAAAAATTGAAAAAACTTACTTACCTTTCAAGGATCACTGTAACCTTTCAGAATCAGGACAAAGTTTTCATAGGAAGTTACTGAAAACAAACATAAAAGCAATGCTGTGGCTCACCGCAGAACTACAACACCCAGGATCCTGACAGCCACAGGCTGTATTTATCCTTTAATTTTGTATTGCCATTTGTCTCATCTCCAGCAGGATCCATCCGCCTACAGCATTGTGGACCACTTGCAATGCAACGGCTGCCGAAATTCTCAGCTGTCAAACTGTTGTATATTCTGACACTGTTATGCAACAGCTGCATTAGAAGTCAATGGAGCTTACAAGCTAAGCCAACAATTGCTTTGTAAAAAGGTAGGGGGCAGGTGTAGAGACAATGGTAAAGAAAAGTAAAATTTAAATTTAGACCTACTGTATGCCTGGTGGATAGTTTTTTTTTCCATTTGCCTGTAAAATACAAAAATAAGACTTTATTGATGTTCTGCCATAAAGTTCTTGTATAGTGGCCATTGAGGGGAGCAAGTTGTACATGAAGTATGGTAGACCTTATTGTGTCAGATAACCAGAACCCAAAGAAATGATAACATAGCACTCCACTTGCGGTGAAAATAGTAGTAAATTTTATTCTTGCAATCCAAAAATATATAGGTGACGTTTCGGTCAAAAATGACCTTCCTCAGACCGGATTGCTGCGGAGGAGAGATGAAGTTAAGGAAGAACGGTATCCAATGACCGTGTAGCAGGTGAGTAGGTATGGCGACAGTAGTTGCATGCGCCATACCTACTCACCTGCTACACGGTCATTGGATACCGTTCTTCCTTAAAGGAGTAGTCCAGTGGTGATTCAGTGGTTTACAACTTATCCCCTATCTTAAGGATAGGGGATAAGTTGCAGATCGCGGGGGGTCCGACCCCTGGGGCCTCCCGCGATCTCCTGTACGGAGCCCCGACAGCCCGCGGGAAGGGGGCGTGTCGACCTCCGCACGAAGCGGCGGCCGACACGCCCCCTCAATACAACTCTATGGCAGAGCCGAAGCGCTGCCTTCGGCAATCTCCGGCTCTGCCATTGAGATGTATTGAGGGGGCGTGTCGGCCGCCGCCTCGTGCGGGGGTCGACACCCGCTATCTCGGCGGAGAGCCGGGGCCCCGTACAGAGAGATCGCAGGGGGCCCCAGAGGTCGGACCCCCCGCGATCTCAAACTTATCCCCTATCCTTAGGATAGGGGATAAGTTTTTCACCACTGGACTACCCCTTTAACTTCATCTCTCCTCCGCAGCAATCAGGTCTGAGGAAGGTCATTTTTGACCGAAACGTCACCTATATATTTTTGGATTGCAAGAATAAAATTTACTACTATTTTCACCGCAAGTGGAGTGCTATGTTATCATTTCTTTGAATACTACATGGGTTGGGACCCTAATTGTGCACCCACGCCCTCACAGAGAGTGCCGTATCTTCTAACAAGATAATTAGAACCCTTCATTTATAGAAGGGTTCCCCAGATCTGAGGCTCTCCAGCTGTTACAGAAATACAACTCTCCGCCAGGGTATGATGGGAATATATTTGCAACAGCTGGAGAGTCATAGTTTGGAAAACACTGACTTATTCCATCCTTCATGTTGGATTTTGGAAAGGCAATGTAAAAGCCCCATTGGTTTTTAGCTGTTCTGCTCCACTCGTCATTATGTCCATTAACAATAATGCATTTCCAAACGTATATATCTGAAAACAATTTCCATTTTCTTGGAATCACTTTTCGCAGTAGTATCTGCAGAACATATATTAAATGTGGAGGTGGTTTTTTTCTATAGCTGTGGTAATTGACAAGCCTGACATTATACAGGAGATTGAATGTAGCAATAAATTCTTCTTCTGCCGATTACCTATACTTGTGCTGATATTTTTGTCATTCAACCACGTCACTTGCGTAGCTGGCATTGTGGGTTCTCAGATATATCAGCTTCTGATGGTTCGTTACTGTATAAATGAATAATAATTGCACAGGAAATCACATATACAGAATATCAAGCGAAAAGAGGGTAGCGTAGCGGAGCACTCACCAGGTCAGTAAAAGGCTTCATTATTGATCATATCGACCAGTCGGGATACATGCAGGGGACTATGGAAAAGACACGGGGTTACACAAGACGGCGACGGACCGTTTACGCGCCGAAGCGATTCGTCAGGCCGATACGGCCTGACGAAGCGCTTCGGCGCGTAAACGGTCCAGCGCCGTCTTGTGTATCCCCACGTCTTTTCCTCCTTCCCTGCATGTATCCCGACTGGTCGATATGATCAATAAAGAAGCCTTTTACTGACCTGGTGAGTGCTCCGCTATCCTCTTTTCGCTTGATATCATTTGTTGTTGTTGCTTGGCGTGGTAGCACTGAAGAGGTTGAATATACTAGTTTCCATGGACTGTGTGGATCAGGTGTCCATCCATTTGGGTTCCATGCAACGTAAGGGAAGGTGCTAAGACCAGTCCTCCATGTGTATGCGAATATACAGAATGCTTTGGCCGATCCACAGCTTTCTTTCAGTAGACAGAGGCCGGGAACAGTGCAGGTGAAGGCCGGGGGGGGGGGGGGGGGGGGTTACGGACGGGCACAGCACAGATGAAGGCCGGTGCCCCTATCCAAAAGATAGGGGATAAGATCTCAGATCTCCGCCACTGGGGACCCCTGGGATCTCGGCTGCAGCACCCACCTGTTGCAGCTTCCGGAAACACTGGAGGCTTCGGCTCCCGACCACGGTTACGTGAGATCGTGACGTCACGACTCCCCCCCGTGTGACGTCACGCCCCGCCCCTCAATGCAAGTCAATGGGAGGGGGCGTGACAGCCGTGAGTGCCCCTTTAATAGCTCTACCCTTCAACCCGTACACATACAGTTGTTCTCAAAAGTTTGCATAATCTAGCAGAAATTTAGAAATTTTGGCATTAGTTTAGATAATATGACAGAGCATAGAAAACAAATAAAACATTTTTTATTTAAGCATAGCGATTATATAAGGCCATTTATTATCACATAATTGTTTGGCATGTTTTTAAATTATAATGATAAGAGAAATCACCCAAATAACCCTGATCAAAAGTTTACGTACCCTTGAATGTTTAGCCTTGTTACAGACACACAACGTGACACAGAGGATAAAATGGCAATGAAAGGTTAATTTCCTACACCTGTGGCTTTTTAAAGTGCAAGTAGTGTCTGTGAATAAATAGTTAATGTGTTTGTTAGCTGTCACATGGATGCACTGAGCAGGCTAGATACTGAGCAATGAGGAGCAGAAAAGACCTGCGTAACAAGGTAATGGAACTTTATAAAAACGGAGGAAGATAAAAAAAAATATATCCAAAGAATTGATAATGCCAGTCAGTACTGTAATCACTAATTAAGAAGTGGAAAATTCGGGCATCTCTTGCTACCAAATCCAAAGTCAGGAAGACCAAAAAAGAAGAATTCTTCAGGATACACAAAAAAACTCATAAGCTGCCCTAGAAAAAGATAATGCGGTTGTTTTAAGTAGCACTATACAACAATACTTGAACAAAAATTTGCTGCATGGTTGAGTTGCCAAAAAGAGGCCTTTACTGCACCATTTCCACATAACAGCCGATTTCAATATGTTCTACCCACCTTGACACACTTTACTGCTTCTGACACCCTGTTATTTGGAGTGACTAGGCCAAAATTTAGATTTATTAAGCATGTGGAGTGGCAATCACAGTCTTCTGACCTTAACCCCCTTAACGATCAAGGACGTAAATTTACATCCTGGTGCTGCGGTACTTAGCGCACCAGGATGTATATTTACATCCTGTACATGACCGCGAGCATCGGAGTGATGCTCGGATCATGCTTGGCTGGTCCCGGCTGCTGATCGCAACCAGAGACCCACCGGTAATGGCTGACATCCGCGATCACGCGGATGTCAGCCATTAACCCCTCAGATGCCATGATCAATACAGATTATGGCATCTGCGGGAGTGCGGTCAGAAATATGGATGATCGGATCGCCCACAACATTGCCACGGCGATCCAATCATCCAGAATGGCGCACAGATGTCCCCTCACCTGTCTCCACCACCTTCCACGGGTCTTCTGCTCTGGTTTGAGAGTGAGCAGACCAGAGCAGAAGATGACCGATAACACTTATCAGTGCTATGCCCTATTTATAGCACTGAACAGTATTAGCAATCAAATGATTGCTACAAAAAGTCCCCTATGGGGAATATTAAAGTGTAAAAATAAAAGTAAAAAAAAGTTTTAAAAAAAGTGAAAAATCCCCTCCCCCAATAAAAATGTAAAATGTCCTTTTTTTCCCCATTTTACCCCCATAAAGTGTAAAAAAAATTCTTGATACACATATTTGGTATCGCCGCATGCGTAAATGTTTGAACTATTAAAATATAATGTTATTGATCCCGTACAATGAACAACATAAATAAAGGTCGTGAAAATAGGAATAGGTCGTCAAAATAGGAGGATTTTAAACATCCTAATTTGCTTAAAAAGATTTAAATTTTTTTTAAGCGCAACAATAATAGAAAAGTATGTAATCATGGGTATCATTTTAATCGTATTGACCAAAAAAATAAAGAACACATGTCATTTTCACCGTAAATTGTACGGCGTGAATACGAAAACTTTCAAAATTTGCAAAATTTTGGTTTTCTTTTTAATTTTCCCACACAAATAGTCTTTTTTTGGTTGCGCCATACATTTTATGGTAAAATGAAAGACGTAATTATGCTGGTCTGTGGATGAAAATATAAAAGAGTTATGATTTTTAAAGTACAAGGAGGAAAAAACGAAAATGCAAAAATAAAATTGGCCTGGTCCTTGAGGTCAAAAGGGGTTTGGTCCTTAAGGGTTTAATGTAATCAACACAACCAAAATCTTTGCAGAAACATAGAAGGTGTCGGCAAATAAGAACCATTCAGCCCATCTAGTCTGCCAAATTTTCTGAATACTATGAATAGTCCCTGGCCCTATCTTATATGGAGAATAGCCTTTTGCCTATCACATGCATTCTTAAACTCCTCATTAGTGATGTCGCGAACATAACATTTTTGGTTCGCGAACGGCGAACGCGAACTTCCGCAAATGTTCGCGAATCGGCGAACCGGGCGAACCGCCATTGACTTCAATGGGCAGGCGAATTTTAAAACCCACAGGGACTCTTTCTGGCCACAATAGTGATTTAAAAGTTGTTTCAAGGGGACTAATACCTGGACTGTGGCGAGCTGGAGGGGGATCCATGGCAAAACTCCCATGGAAAATTACATAGTTGATGCAGAGTCTGGTTTTAATCCATAAAGGGCATAAATCACCTATTATTCCTAAATTCTTTGGAATAATGTGCTTTAGCCCCCTTTAGGCAGCACATAGAGCCCCCTTTAGGCATCACATAGTTAGATCCCCCCTTTAGGCAGCACATAGATTCCCCCATATTAGGCAGCACATAGTTAGAGCCCCCCTTTAGGCAGCACATAGGTAGAGCCTCCCTTTAGACAGCACATAGAGCCCCCTTTAGGCAGCACATAGTTAGATTCCCCCTTTAGGCAGCACATAGATTAACCCATGTTAGGCAGCACATAGTTAGAGCCCCCCTTTAGGCAGCACATAGAGCCCCCCTTTAGGCAGCACATAGTTAGAGACTCCCTTTAGGCAGCACATAGAGCCCCCTTTAGGCAGCACATATTTAGATCCCCCTTTAGGCAGCACATAGATTCCCCCATATTAGGCAGCACATAGTTAGAGCCCCCCTTTAGGCAGCACATAGGTAGAGCCTCCCTTTAGACAGCACATAGAGCCCCCTTTAGGCAGCACATAGTTAGATTCCCCCTTTAGGCAGCACATAGATTCCCCCATGTTAGGCAGCACATAGTTAGAGCCCCCCTTTAGGCAGCACATAGAGCCCCCCTTTAGGCAGCACATAGTTAGAGCCTCCCTTTAGGCAGCACATAGAGCCCCCTTTAGGCAGCACATATTTAGATCCCCCCTTTAGGCAGCACATAGATTCCCCCATATTAGGCAGCACATAGTTAGAGCCTCCCTTTAGGCAGCACTGGTTTTATTTCACAGCCAAAAAAGGTATTTTTTATTTTATTTGAACAACTGTCACACCAAATGTGATTTGCACTAGTATGACAATGAAACAACAACCTACAAGTGTGGAGAACCACATGACAAAATTGTGAATATACCCCAATTAGAAATAACTTGTAACAAGTTTAATCATGTATAAAAATAATTTTATTATAATATATATGTTTAAAAAAATACATATATATATATATAGAAACCACAGAATCAATTCATAAAAAGGTAATATCAGAATAAAAATACATATATATAAAAAAGAATAAAATGTAAGGTGGATACTGGGGTGAGAAAGCCTGTATGCCAATAGAAAAAATGAAGGATAAAAATAAATATAAATATAAAAAATGCTTAGAGAGTCACAGTGCTGATAGTAAGCTGCAATTCATACATATAAATAAGTTAATATACACAGGGTTTGCATGCACAAGGCAAAGGAAGAGGGAAGGGGCTTCTTTCCTTGTGTATACCCTGCACAACGCCCCTCACCTTCCCTCTTCCTTTGCCTGGTGCATGCAAACCCCGTGTATATTAACTTATTTATATGTATGAATTGCAGCTTACTATCAGCACTGTGACTCTCTAAGCATTTTTTATATTTATATTTATTTTTATCCTTCATTTTTTCTATTGGCATACAGGCTTTCTCACCCCAGTATCCACCTTAAATTTTATTCTTTTTTATATACCGTATATACTCGAGTATAAGCCGACCCGAGTATAAGCCGAGACCCCTAATTTCAACCCAAAATCCCAGGAAAAGTTATTGACTCGAGTATAAGCCTAGGGTGGGAAATACATCATCCCCACCCTGTCATCATCCAGACCCGTCATTAACATCCTCATCATCATCACCACCTGTCATCATCCAGACCCTCATCATCACCTGTCATCATCCCCTTGTCCTCACCCCACGCATCCCCCCTTCATCATCCCCTTGTCATCATCCCCACCCCCCTTCATCATCCCCTTGTCATCATCCCCACCCCCCTTCATCATCCCCTTGTCATCATCCCCACCCCCCTTCATCATCCCCTTGTCATCATCCCCACCCCCCTTCATCATCCCCTTGTAATCATCCCACACCCCCCCTTCATCATCCTCTTCTCATCATCCGCCCTCAGTGGTCTTCAACCTGCGGACCTCCAGAGGTTTCAAAACTACAACTCCCAGCAAGCCCGGGCAGCCATCGGCTGGGAGTTGTAGTTTTCAAACCTCCGGAGGTCCGCAGGTTGAAGACCACTGCGGCCTTCAACATCATCCAGCCCCCTCTCACCCCCCTTTAGTTCTGTACAGTACTCACCTCCGCTCGGCGCTGGTCCGGTGCTGCAGGACTGTCAGGTGGGGAGGTCGTCCGGTGGGATAGTGGTTCCGGGCTGCTATCTTCACAGGGGGCGCCTCTTCTCCGCGCTTCCGGCCCGGAATAGAAGCGTTGCCTTGACAATGACGCAGAAGTACGTTGGCAATGAACGTACCTCTGCGTCGTTGTCAAGGCAACGTGACTATTCTGGGGCCGGGCCCGAAGCGCTTAGAAGAGGCCTCCCCGGTGAAGATAGCAGCCCGGAACCACTACCCCACCGGACCACCTCCTCTCCGGACAGTCCTGCAGCACCAGACCAGCGCCGAGCGGAGGTGAGTACTGTACAGAACTAAAGGGGGGTGAGAGGGGGCTGGATGATGTCGAAGGCCACAGTGGTCTTCAACCTGCGGACCTCCGGAGGTTTCAAAACTACAACTCACAGCAAGCCCGGATAGCCGATGGCTGCCCGGGCTTGCTGGGAGTTGTAGTTTTGAAACCTCTGGAGGTCCGCAGGTTGAAGACCACTGCGGGTGGAGAGTTCACTCGAGTATAAGCCGAGGGGGGTGTTTTCAAAAAAAAACTCGGCTTATACTCGAGTATATACGGTATATGTATTTTTATTCTGATATCACCTTTTTATAAATTGATTCTGTGGTTTCTACATATATATATATATATATATATATATATATATATATATACATGTATTTTTTTTAAACATATATTATAATAAAATTATTTTTATACATGATTAAACTTGTTACAAATTATTTCTAATTGGGGTATATTCACAATTTTGTAGTGTGGTTCTCCACACTTGTAGGTTGTTGTTTCAGTCGCTCTTTCAGTGAATAATTAAACCCCCCCCCCCCCCCTTACTTATGAATTATTCTATTTGAGCCCTTGAGGAAAGTTTTTTCGGTTACATAGTGTGACAATGAGCAAAAAAGATTGCCAGCAGAGTTCCCCTTTTAAGCAGAGGTCCCCAACCAGGGTGCCTCCAGCAGTTGCAAGACACTGACTGAACTTATAGCCCTTTTAATATTGTAGTTAGTTGCTTGAAGGAAATTAAGTTTTACACCGGAGTACCCCTTTTAACCAGCGGTTCCCTTCCAACCAGGGTGCCTCCAGCTGTTGCAAGACACCCGGACTGATATTTGAGCCCTAAAAAGGGCTTTTTTGGGTGCTGTCCTTAAAGCAGATGTTAGACTAGTGCTTTAGGAGTAAAGTGGACCCTGAATACACCACCTAGCAGCAACCTAGCTATCGCTTTCCCTATTACAGCAGGAGCAGCTTCTCTGTCCCTCCACTTCCTAAGCCTGCAGCATGCCGAATGAAGGTAAAATGGCGTCCGTGCAGGAGGTAGGAGGGTCTGGAAGCTGACTCTGACTCACAGGGTCAAAGTTTACCGCAATGTTAAAGTATAGGGGGCGAATCGAACTTCACATATGTTCGCCCGGCGATGCGAACGCGAACATGCTAAGTTCGCTGGGAACTGTTCGCCGGCGAACAATTTGCCACATCTCTACTCCTCATTGTATTTGCAGCGACCATTTCTGCAGAAAGGCTATTCCATGCATACACTACTCTCTCAGTAAAGTAATACCTTCTGATATTACTGCAGAAACCTTTTCTCCTCTAATTTGAAACTATGTCCTTTTGCAGTAGTTTTTCTTTTTCTTTTTTATTTATAGGAAAACTGATAGGCTTCTGCATATTCATAATTCTTTACTCTCACATCACAATAACCTTTAAGTAATACATTAATGGTCTGGGTTTAGCTTAGCCACTCTTTATTAAAAGAGATCATTGTGACCCCCAACCCGCATAACATCCAGATGACCTTGAGAAAAGGGTCTTCTTCTTGAGACAGTCCCTGAAGAGGGACAGTTTTTTATGAAGGGATGCCAATACATGAAATTAATAAGTGTATCTCACAAGATGAAATGTGAACACTCCAAAACTTGGCAAATAAGAAGAGACAGCGATTAAGGCTAGTCCCAGAAGAAAACAATAAAAGGGGGAAATGTGCAAACTCTTACCGGAAATGAAGATGATGACATAAACGCAAAACAGCTACTTTTCCCAGGTTGGAAATAAGTAAAACATCACACGCCGGAGCATTACAGACATGCATATTTCATAGAGATGTTACATAATAGTGGAATTTAAAACATGATGAATTAAACCCCATATCTTTTGAACCCCATACAAGACTCCCTCTGATTAGAATTTCAGACACATATCTCATCCATGTATTATTAATATTTTCAATGGTTAGGAGAAAATGCTGACGACTTAAAGATTTTGTTGGAAATCCAATGCTAGTGCACTTTTACTATCTCCATTGCAAAGCAGTAAGGAATAGGTTCTGTGATTGGCCAGACAAGTAAGAGATAGTAATTGTGTAGAAAAGAGCACGCTTGCACTCACCGTCCTTGTAGTAGGTAGATTCATGGATCCTCTGTGTGGCAAGGAGACATTAGATTCGAGCGCTCAGAGGCTAACAGCTGTTTTCGCACGCAGCCGTGTGCTTCTTCCGCCCTCACTGTGCTCATCCAACATATCCAGTATGTAGCTATCGTTATCTGAGTAACATGAAAAAAAGAATAAAAGTGTTATTTAGTAATATATATAGAATAATGAAAAAATATTTAAAAGATAAAAAGACAATATCAAGCTGGGTCTGTAAGGACAGGAGCGTTATAAAAAAAGGCATAAGGTCAATCCTATCGTTGAGACCTGCTGGGCCCAGTGCATCCACCTGTAGGATCCAGCGCGCCTCCCGTTCTAACAGGAGACTGTGCCGATCACCACTAGGGGGAACTCTAACTCTCTCCAAACCACAGAACTTCATAATTCCTGTGTTACCTCCATGTTCTTTTCGAATGTAAAACGGCAGAAATTACAGTGACCACATTTTTTATTTCCTTTTGGAAAATCCTTAGTTAACCAGTTCTCTTTTTGGTTTCTTTTGTTAAATAACCTTTTCTTATTATTCATGAAGTCCTTAATTGTTTTATTCCTCCTATAAGTAACTATAGGCTTTCGATCTGCTACTTCTTTTAATTCGGGATCCTGCTCAATCATATACCAGTGTGTTCTGATGGCTGAATTCACACAAGCATTCATTTGCGTATTTTTAAACGAGAAGATAAACTTTTTTTTTTATTCTGCTTTTTCTTGGACCCTTTTAATAAGTGGAATCTTGATATTTTATCAACTTTACAGTTATCATATGCAATGTCTATCACAGGCGAAGGATAACCTCTTTGTTTTAAATGTTCAGCTCGAATTAAATACTGTTCATTGCTACTTTTGTTCATTTTTAGGCGGATAAACTGACTAAGAGGAATTCCATTACGAACATGTAAGGGATGTGAACTCGAGTAATGTAATAGCGAATTTTTTCGCTATAGGTTTTCTATATCCCTGGATCTCTGTATTATTTTCTTCTTTCTTCGGCCACAAATTTTAAGTCAAGGAACTCTAATTCTTTGTTACTGTACACATAGGTAAAAACCATGTTCACATTATTTTCTCTTAAGGTAATCAACGAAAAGGGCGAAGTCCTGCTGTAATCCTTCCCAGACGACCAACACGTCGTCTACATAACGATGATATGTTTTAATTCTGCTCACAAAGGGATTCTTGATAGAATAAATACATTATTTTTCCATAATCACTAGGAATAGGTTCGCGTAAGTGCACGACATAGGAGTACCCATTGCACAGCCTGATTTTTGCCAGTACCATTGGTCTTCAAAGCAAAAGAAGTTATTGTTAAGAATTTACAATAGAAAAAAGTACTCCTGCACTCACCACATGGGTAGCGAATTTCCAGCTCCTCTTAACGGTTCTCCGTCAGCTCGGCAGACATGTGTGGCGTGGGGCGCTCAGAGGCGACTGTCGGCGGTTTCACGCACAATGATGATGCGCTTATTCTGGCCGGAAGAAGCGCATCATCATTGTGCGCGAAACCGCCGGCAGTCGCCACACATGTCTGCCGAGCTGACGGGGAAACACTAAGAGGAGCTGGACATTCGCTACCCATGTGGTGAGTGCAGGAGTACTTTTTTCTATTGATATTGCATACCTTGATTCTATAAATCGTTTATCCTAGCACCGCTGAGGGACCCACTTCTTTACCTGCAGACCCACAGATGGTATCCTTTGTCCGTCGTAAATGGTAGCTGTACATACACTGAATCTTTTGTGAAGTTATTTACATTGTTAATTAACATTATAGCTTCACAGATGAAGTCGATACAGTCCGGGGACTTAATCGGTGGAGAAGAGTAGAGTTCTGATCGCCTGTACAGACTCTCTATGTCGATGGAGGCAAGTGAAAAAGAACTTTGCCATAAAAAAATCTTCAAGTAGATTAACCACATCTCCTGTATCCTTAACATAGGACGGCATGATTTTTAATAAAGGATGAAGCATCCAATCTATATACCTGGACAGGTGCACAGTCACAGAGTCAACCACCGCCACAATAGGTGGCCAGGGGGGTGAGTCTGCGACTTGTGCACCTTGGGGAGCAGGTACCACTTAGGTTTAGCGGGATTAGTTGGCAGAAGATGTTCCTTTTTCAACGTTCTTTCTAAGAAAGGTACAGAGTTGTGACAGCACCTTACTAGTGGGGTTTTTCTAGATTTTTACATATACTGTGGCATCATTAAGTTGCCGTTCTGCTTCCATTTTATATTGGGAGGTGTGCCAGACAACTATGCTGCCTCCTTTATCTGCACGGCTGACGAGAAGATTTTCTACGGTAACAAAGAATTAGAATTCCTTGACTTAAAATTAGTGGCCGAAGAAAAGAGATCCAGGGCTATAGAAAACCTATAGCGAAGAATTCGCTATTACATTACTCGAGTTCATTCTAAATGTTCGTAATGGAATTCCTCTTAGTCAGTTTATCCGCCTAAAAAGGAACAACAGTAGCAATGAACAGTATTTAATTCAAGCTGAAGATCTAAAAGAACATTTAAAACAAAGAGGTTATCCCTCGCCTGTGATAGACACTGCATATGATAACTGTAAAGTTGATAAAATATCAAGATTCGACTTATAAAAAGGGTCCAAGAAAAAGCAGAATAAATTTGAAAAAAAAGTTTAACTTCTCGTTTAAAAATACGCAAATGAATGCTTGTGTGAATTCAGCCATCAGAAAACAGTGGTATAGGATTGAGCAGGATCCCGAATTAAAAGAAGTAGCAGATCGAAAGCCTATAGTTACTTATAGGAGGAATAAAACAATTAAGGACTTCATGAATATTAAGAAAAGGTTATTTAACAAAAGAAACCAAAAAGAGAACTGGTTAACTGAGGGTTTTCCGAAAGGAAATAAAAAATGTGGTCACTGTAATTTCTGCCGTTTTAATGTGAACGAGAGCACGAAATCCATGAACTTATCACATGCAAGTCTACTTACATTGTGTACTACATCATATGCCCCTGCCAAAGATATTACATCGGAAAAACGAAAAGTCAATTAGCAGTCCGGTTCAGGGAACATGTGTATTCAGTAAAAACAGGCATCGGTGCAGTAAGACTTAACGATCACATTCGAAAAGAACATGGAGGTAACACAGATATTATGAAGTTCTGTGGCTTGGAGAGAGTTAGAGTTCCCCCTAGTGGTGATCGGCACAGTCTAATGTTAGAACGGGAGGCTCGCTGGATCCTACAGGTGGATGCACAGGGCCCAGCAGTTCTCAATGATAGAATTGACCTTATGCCTTTTTATAACTCTCCTGTCCTTACAGACCCAGCTTGATATTGTCTTTTTATCTTTTTTTTTATTTATTATTTTTTCATTATTCCATATATATTACTAAATACAAATTTTCTTCCATTTTTTTCACGTTCCCCAGATGACGATAGCTCCATACTGGATATATTGGATGAGCGCAGTGACGCAAGTGAGGCCGGAAGAAGCACACGTCTGTGTGCGAAAACGGCTGTTAGCCTCTGAGCGCTCGCATCTAATGTCTCCTTGCCACACAGAGGATCCATGAATCTACCTACTACAAGGACGGTGAGTGCGAGGGTGCTCTTTTCTATATATTGGATTCTAGCCTGGTCTCTTTTACCACTTAGCACCCCGTCAGTATTATATTTTCAGCTACGGCCACTGGAGATTACTGGGAAGGTTCAGCTGTTATAGGTTTGCTTTTTAGTGACTGTGCCCTCTGGTTTTCTCCCCTTTTTTTGTGTATAAGTAATTGTGTGTTTACTACTGTCAAAACCTAGGGGTTTACGCTCTTAAGAGGACTAATGCCCACAAGCTAAGGACCCCTATGTATAATATTACTTTGTTAATATACTTTAAACAATAGACATATATTTTTTGTACTGCTGGCAAACAACCCAGATCTGGTTTTAACCCCTGAAATAAAGAGAATGAAAAATAGCTGTACACCATGTGGATTCTCAGGGGTTAAATGACAGCAGTGAGAGCACCTTGTCACCACTCTTAAAGGAGTACTCTGGTGGAAATTTTTTTTTTTTAATCAATTGGTACCAAAAAGTTATGCAGATTTGTAAATTACTTCTATTTAAAATATAAATCCTTCCAGTACCTATCAGCTGCTGTTTGCTCTAGAGGAAGTTATGTAGTTCTTTTCTGTCTGACCACAGTGCTCTCTACTGACACCTCTGTCCATGTCAGGAACTGTACAGAGCAGGAACAAATCCCCACAGCAAACCTCATGTATTGCATAACAACCAGCAAGAGGTCGGTACACTCCCAGCTTCAAAAGTATATAAAAAAAATAGCACTCTAAAAATGTATAAAAGTACAGTGTGGGGGGGGGGGGGGGGTGCCTAATTTTGATACTTTACAATACACCAATATAGTGCTCAAGTGAAAAATATCCCAGAATAACCAAAACTAGTTATAAAACTGACCGGGTTACTGTTATCAATTGGTGATCAAGCTATTTCACTGCATGATATAACCCATAGTAACCAGTGGAACCACTTCTACAACATACATTTGTCATAAGGGCAATAGCAACCAATTATACCACGTGTATATTAGAGATACGGTTATTGCATTATATCACCACTAGCAACCAAATCTCAATGCCCCTCATTCATCAAGTTATATCTCAATTGCTCTCAACGCGTTTCTACCACAATCACATGGCGTCCTCAGGAGAGACCACTTGGCTAATCAAAATGGATGTATAGCATAGAAATGTATCACTCAAGGTAATGAATAGATATATGAATAGATAATATGGGTAAGTATATTTGAGCACCCCACAGAATCAATGCCTGTAAAACAGGGTAGGAATCGTTGCTCCAGGCATCCTAAAAAGAAAAGACAAAAAATAGCTACTATGGGGGAGATTTATCAAAACGTGTGCAAAGGAAAAGTGTCCCAGTTGCCCATAGCAACCAATCAGATCGCTTCTTTCATTTTGCTGAGGCCTTGTTAATAATGAAAGAAGCGATCTGATTGGTTGCTATGGGCAACTGGGCATCTTTTCCTCTGGACAGGTTTTGATAAATCTCCCCCTATAAGTCTACGGCTTCTTATAATGTAATTATACAGTGCTGTGGACTAAGTTAATGCTCACTCACAGGTCCCCCGTGCATCCAGTAGTGTCCTAAAGAAAAACATATAAACAGACCTGTGAGTTACTTTGCAAATGTCCGTATACCTGCAAACAAGTCCTCCGCTATGCGGTACTTACGATTCCTTTGCCCGGTCAGGATCTCACGGATGGAGCATCATATCTGGTTGCCGAGCCGTTGGGTCATAGTGCTATGCCCCTACTGTGATGTCTCAGTCAGGCTGGACTAAGTGTATGACACTACCGCACGTATCGGCCGGTATATAGTCTCAAACACTTATAGGGAATATTTGCATATATAGGTTTAGTTATCAGGTGAATACTGATGCGGTTACATACATAGTTTGAATTCTTCCTATTGCCTATTTATAGCAGTAAGTATTTCAGTGACACTACATGCTAGATAAAAAATATATAAAATATATACTCCAATCAGACTCCTCCCTAAAAAAATGTGGTAACCTAAAAATGGACAGATGCTATCCCACGTGCACTTTTGAACTCAGATGGGCACTGGGTCCGTGGATGTAGGAGGGATGTCAACATCTATCCGTTATTAGTATCTCACTATTCATATGATAGATAATTAAAGGGAGAGGGGGGATGTAAGTTTTAGAAATGAAGGAAGGGACAATTGCAGCAGAGGCATCAAAACATCGGACACATGATAATATTAGTGGCACCCTCCCAGGGCATAAACTAATAATAGATTAGAGGGGTAGGGGTTGGCATGGGCCTAGGGAACCTATCACCAACCTATTATTCCTGAGAAACCCTAACACCTGAAAAGGGTGGTCCCGCTCTCATACCTCCTACTTGCCTAACAGTCCCTTTTCTAGCCAGTGATACTTACTCAAGACTAGCTACAGTCTCCACTGTCTGCCTTACATCACCATCACCATTGTAAAAGGGGGAGTGCTACTATATATTAAAAAGTCCACTGAGCGTGTCACACATGCACACTCTCTAGGGGAGACTGTGTCTAACCTATGGATCCATCGGCATTCTTTTTGTAGCAATAGCCGGTCGATATCCCCTCCCCTAGGAGAGGGCCAGATTTTGTCTATACCCATAAACTTCAAATTGCTGATATTTTCTCAATGGATTTCGTTCATGTGTTGTGTCAATGGTTTGTCCCGGCTGTGTCTTATGTCCCCCAAATGCTCTAAGACCCGGATTTTTAAGGGTGTTTTAGTTTTCCCAATGTACTTCAAGGAACATGAACAGGTGGCTAGATAGATTACACACTGCGTTGTACAGTTAATAAATTGAAGTAGAATATAATCTTCACCAGTAGTGTTTTAAAAGGTTTTTGATTTAATAACAATAGGGCCGGCTTTGGAGTGACCGCAGGGGTGGCATCCAGGGTTTCTCCGGGCTCTCTCCAACCAGGTTTCTCCTTCCACCTTAGAGGGGCGCAAGTGACTCTGCGTAAGGATATCCACTAGATTTTGTCCCCTTCTAAACGTCAATAGAGGAATCTCAGAGATTTTTTATCGAAAATCAGGATCCGTTTGGAGTATAGCCCAATGTTTACGTAGGATCTCACGCATGGCTGTTGAGACATGATCGTAAGTAGCTACTATTCGTATAACATTAGTTTCTTGGGTTCTTGGTTTTGGTATAAGAAGTGATTCCCTGGGTCTAGAAAGGGCATACTTATAAGCAGAAGATAATACATGTGATGGATACCCTCTTTCCTCAAACCGCGTACACATGTCCCTTGCCTCTGCCACAAAGTCCCCCCTCTCCGAACAGTTTCTCCTGAGGCGGATATATTGTCCACGCAGGATACTATTTTTCAGGGGCCCCGAATGGCAACTATCCCACCTCAAGAGACTGTTCGTTGCGGTGGTTTTCCTATGGATGGTAGTTCGTAGAGTACCATCTTGGTTTTTATGTATGTTAATGTCTAAAAATGGTAGACAACACTCCTGAATTTCAAAGGTAAAATAAAGTCCCAAATAATTTTCATTCAGGGATTTATTAAAGTCCGTAAATTGCCCAGACGATCCCTGCCATAATATCATGATGTCATCATAAACCTTGCCCAAATAAAGGCACATTCACTGAACTGTTCCCTTGGGCGTGGGTTAGCCTGCCGTCCGTGAGATCCTGACCGGGCAAAGGAATCGTAAGTACCGCATAGCGGAGGACTTGTTTGCAGGTAACCGGACATTTGGAAAGTAACTCACAGGTCCGTTTATATGTGTTTTCTTTAGGTCACCACTGGATGCACTGGGGACCTGTGAGTGAGCACTAACTTAGTCCACAGCACTGTACAATTACACTATAAGAAGCTTTTTGGTAGGTATTTTTGTCTTTTGTTTTTAGGATACCTGAAGCAACGATTCCTGCCCTGTTTTACAGGTATTGATTCTGTGTGGTGCTCAAATATACTTACCCATATTATCTATTCATTACCTTGAGTGATACATTTCTATGCAATACATGCATTTTGATTACCAAAGTGGTCTCTCCTGAGGACGCCATGTGATTGTGGTAGAAACGCGTTGAGAGCAATTGAGATATAACTTGATGAATGAGGGGCATTGAGATTTGGTTGCTAATGGTGATATAATGCAATAACCGTATCTCTAATATACATGTGGCATACGTGGTATAATTGGTTGCTATTGCCCTTATGACAAATGTATGTTGTGGAAGTGGTTCCACTGGTTACTATGGGTGATATCATGCAGTGAAATAGCTTGATCACCAATTGATAACAGTAACCCGATCAGTTTTATAACTAGTTTTGGTTATTTTGGGATATTTTTCACTGCACTATATTGGTGTATTTTAAAATTAAACGCTAATATCAAAATTAAATGCTAGGTTTTAGGCACCTCCCCACTGTACTTTATCTGTAATTTTTTGGAGTACTATTTTTTGATGGACAGAGGTATCAGCAGAGAACACTGTGGTCAGACAGAAAAGAACTATAAAACTTCCTCTGCAGTATACAGCAGCTGATAAGTACTGGAAGGATAAAGATTTTTATATTGAAGTAAATTACAAATCACACACACGCATACAGCTAAAAGCTTTCTCTCGGTGTGAGCTACAGGACCTGTGGCCTACACTGAGAGGACACCTGTGACCTCAGCCCCCATGCAGTGCAGGCACCAGGTAGGAGTGAGATCGGCAGGTTCTGGAAGCTCCTCCTCGTTCAGCTGGAGAGCTTGAGCAGGACGTCGCCATCTTGGACCGCGACCCGCTCCGGAATAAATCAGGTATTGACTGGGACAAACGCTGGGATAATTGCTTTTTCCTCTTCTGTTGTGAGCGGGACATATTCCCCCAGGGGCGGGAGAGGTCTCCGGTGCGAAGGAGCCAAGAATTGGCACTAAGAGAGGCTAAAAGGCTGCGGCCAGCATGGAGCTCACATCAAAGGAGTCCTCCTTTGTTATTTTTAATAGGGGACTTACTATTCTACCCACTTTTACCTTGCAGGACACCAAGGGGGTCATTATTACAGTTTGGGGTCTAAAGATGAGGAGATTGTATATAGGTGGGGAGGGCACTGGAAAAATGGGGAGTCTACGATATTTGTCCTGAAGAGAAGAGTTTTGGCTGGAGGAAAGCGTCATGAGTGTTCTGAGCAGGATGGTAAAGAAAAGGAGGGAAATTGGAGGGCTGCTGAGATCTAAAAGTGATAATTTTTGGTGCCAAACTCTTGCCTGGTGGCTCTGCCTTAAAGGGGTACTCTACCCCTAGCATCTTATCCCCTATCCAAAGGATAGGGGTTAAGATGTCAGATCGTGGGGGTCCTGCCGCTGAGGACACCGGGATCTCCGCTGCAGCGCCCCGCTATCATTACTGCACCGAGCAAACTCGCTCTGTGCGTAATGACTGGCGATACAGGGGCCAGAGCATCGTGACATCATTACCCTGTATTGCCAGTCTGACATTTTATCCCCTATCCTTTGGATTATCTGACATTTAGCAAAAATTCCCATCCTGCTGGGAATACATTTTTTTTAAAACCTATACTTACCTAACCCTGTTCCCCCACAGTTTCCGTTCAGCTTTGACTGATCCCCCGATCTTTTCTCTTCTTTCTGCTTCCAAGAGAACTGCTCAGAGCAGGACCAATCACTGGCCACGGCTGTGCCCTATCTAATCCAATAATTGACTGAGCCAGCAAGTCCAGCACTCATCTTGGAAGCGGAAGCGAAAGAAGAGAGAAGATCATGGACCAGACAAAGCCAAACTAGAGCTCCATGGGATCACAGCTAATGGAGCAGGATATGAATTTTTTGCAAAACTTTGAAATACCCTTTTTAAGGGAAACTGTCATCTCTATGTCATATACACAGTTGCAAAGATAGGCTGATAGATAATAGATATATCTTTGTCTTATCTGATAGCTGTTTGAAAGGTTATAATATCATACTTTATTTATAAGCTCAAGAGTCATAGATGCTGTGCTGAGCTTCACCTCCCTCTATCCCCTGCAAGATTGATATAATCTTCTAATTCAAAAGAAGACAAGTGATGGCATGTCCTGGGTGTCAAAATGTCTCTGCTTTGTTATCTGCCTCAAGTTGCAGCATTTATGAAAGAAGAAAATCTTTTTCAACAGTTTATCGGTCCCAATACAATTAGAAAAGCTGCAAAAGATTCTATACAGTATAGGGGATAAGTAGCTGATCTCGGGGAGGGTCCATTTCCAATAGTCCCCGTCTCTGAGTGAGGAGCATGTGCGGTAGACGGCACCCGATCCATTGATTTCAATGGGAGTTCCGAAGAGACCCGAGTCCAGCACTCGGCAATCATCGCTGCTCCCATAGAGATGAATGGAGCCCGTGCCGTCAAGTGGTAGACAGCACACACTCCTCACAGAGTGAAACAGGGTCCTGTCCCGGAGATCACAGGAGGTCCCAGCGATCTCCGGGACAGGAATATCGCTGGGACCCCCTGATTGCAAGAAAAAAGGTGACCTTCCGAAACACAAACTTCATTTCGGCTTCCAGTAAAGGCTTTAAAAAAAATTTCACCATCGCATTACCAGAGAAACAGCCTTGTACAGCAGAAATAATGGAAAATTCCAGAATGTAGTTCAAGGACAAAACATCTACTTCTTAGGCTAGGTTCACACTACGGAATTTCCGCCTGCAATTCCACTTTGAAATTGCATGCAGAAATTCCGCTTGCTAAAAAGTGTAGTGTAGTGAATGGGTTTCCGTTCACAAATTCACACTTTGGAATTTGTGAAGCGGAATTTGTGAATGGAAAATCCGCTTGGAAATTTCCGCCTGAAGAATGGTGTTGCTCGTTCTTCAGGCAGAAATACTCGCGGAACACATTGCAGTCTATTGGAGACTGCATTGTCCGCACGGTCCTGATTCAGTCGGCGCTGGCCGCACTCAGAATCTCCGGGTGGAAATTTTCTGCCTGGAGTTTCCGCAGTGTGAACCTAGCCTTAGAGGTTAAACCAATCCTGGAACTTCATAATGATGCAGTCTTACACCTTGGTGGTTTATGGTTTGCAAGATGCTAGTAAGACCTCAGTGAGTTTATCCGATAAGCCTAGACTTTTCAGATTTTCCTATTCAGTTTCCATGCTGTGAGGTTAAGCCTGTCTGGAGTCGGATGGACCAGGTTATTCTGAAGAAGGATGTTTGGGCATAGCAGAATCTTCCAACAATACAAGTGGATGCCATGCCCTCTTGGGTAAGAAATGCAGAATGGTTATTTCTGTATCTTGGTTTTTCATCTTGATCTTCTAGAAGATTCTCAAAATAAGTGGAAAAAAAAGGAAAGATGTAAATCAGTCTCTTCCATGCAGTAGTTTCGGTATCAGTATGTGCTGGCCAACTTATCCTTGTTTGTGTTGTACATATGGGGGAGTGGCTGCCTCCATGTTGGCTCTTGCATCCCACCCACCTCTATTAGGTGCTGTATAAGGTGCTGGATGTCTCAGATCTTGCAAGCCTGTTAAAGGAGTACTCCGGCGCGCACTTTTTTCTGAACTTCTTACTTCCTGTTAGCCCGGCACGTCACACAGAGCTTCAGCCTATCACCGGCCACAGCTATGTCCCGCCTCTGCCGGTGATAGGCTGAAGCTCCGTGTGACGTGCCGGGCTAACAGGAAGTAAGAAGAATACAGTCTGGGGACCGAACACCTGTACCGGAGTGTACCGGAGCTCCGGGGGCTCGTTGGCAGGTAAGAGAAAGTGTGTTTTCTTTTATTTTGCAGCCCGGACGGGATAAAAGGAAAAAAGTGCGCACCGGAGTACTCCTTTAAACTGATTACACAGAGGCATATTCACAGTGTAGGGTCAGTCCCAATGAGGTCACCTTATCGTGGTGGGATGGTCCAAATTATTTGGCCGCCAAATTGTGAGCTAAGTACCTCATTTAGCATTTTTTGCATTGTAGCAATACAGCATTTCATGTTTTATCTGTATCTTTGTGCTAGCAGTGTGCTGCTGTATTCTCCTGTTTATGTTCCTCCACAATATAGAGAGACCGTCCAGGAAATCTGGATGAGCTTGCTTGAATATAAGGCAGAAGTGTTCCACTTGTCTGTTATGACTAGTTGCCACTACATACAACCTTAGGTACTTGAACTTCTCTGTCACTAGATGGAATATGTCCAGATGCAGACTCCACTCTGGGAGGTTCACCTAATTTCTGCTGAACCAATCTGCTTTGTTGTTCACTAGATCTCTGAAGTGGACTGCTCGAAGATCTAGGATATGCTTTCATGCCCAGACATGAGCAAGTGACATTCTTCTGACAGGTGAACCAACCTGGTACCTCCCTGTTTGTTGATTAGTGTTGAGCGGCATAGGCCATATTCGAATTCGCGAATATTCGCGAATATATGGACGAATATTCGTCATATTCGCGAATATTGGCATATTCGTAATGTTCTCGTTTTATTTTCGCATACGTGAATATTCGCGTGTGCGAAAATTTGCACATACAAAAATTAACATAAGCTAAAATTCGCATATGCGAATATGCGAAAATTATCATATGCAAATTTTCGCATATGCGAAAATATGCACACCAGTCTCACACAGTAGTATTAGAGCCTTCTTACACCACATAAGCTGGAAGCAGAGAGGGATGATCACTGTGATGTGTACTGTGAAAAAAAAAAAAAAAAAAAAGAATATTCGTAATTACGAATATATAGCGCTATATTCGCGAATATTCGCGAATATGCGATATTCGCGAATAAAATTCGAATTGCGAATATTCGCGAGCAACACTATTGTTGATGTATAATACTGTTGGGAGATTGTCCAACTGGACCAGTATCTTGTGTGTTGGACTAGTCAGCTGAAGTGCAACACAGGCAGGGAACTGCTCTCAATTATTTTTTCCGGGACGAGAGATAAGTGTTAGAACTCAACCTAAGTTGGACACATCATTGGTCAGTAGGATTTGCGGTTGCCAAGCAAGATCTTTCCCTTGTTGTAAAGTACTAGGGATCAGCCACCACCATTCCATTTTCGTCAACAACAATAGGTGCATGGTCTTGGACAGACCCCCAAGGACAATGATTCCAAGAATAGAGAATATCAGCATGAAGGGGCCTGATGTGCACTCTGGCCCACAGCACCACATCGAGAAAGGAGTTCATGAGGCTCAGAACAGACATAGCTGATCTGATGAAGACTGACCGACAACCCGGGATGGTGCAGATTTCTCGGATTGTGATGATTCTCTCATCTAACAGATTTTATTATTTGTTATTTATTATATACTGGTGTGGTGCTGTGCGGTGTCCGTTGCTGCCGTGGCGCCGTGTCTGCGGGGGGGGGGGGGGGTGCGGCCCATGGACTGGTTTGAGTGGCATTGGGGCCGCTCTGCCGGTGGGTCGTTCCCCCCCCCTGTGGGCATTGGCGTTGCGGCGGTGGTGGTCGCCGCCCGGTGCTGCGCCATTTTATGCTAGGGACGTTAGGGACCCACTCTGGATAGGTGGCCTTGACGTGGCGAGTGGGCTTGTACTTTTTGATCAAAAATGTATACTAACAACCTGTTAGTTTTTGATATTATGCTGAGAAGCAATCAGATCATTATACAAGATTGTAGATGTGCACCATGTCTGTTTTTCTACCCGAATTCACACTGTGATTTCTATCCCCTCCTTTTTCTTTGTTTTAACATGTGCTGCACTCTTCCCCACCCCCTCAGCCCAACCCTATATAAGCAGTAGTTAGCTGCACATGGGCCATTTCTTTCCTAGCTGCCTCTCAGTCTGACTGTGAGAGTATGGTAAGTGAGCTATTACATCCCTGTTCACACTGGTGTGGTGCTGTGCGGTGTCCGTTGCTGCCGTGGCGCCGTGTCTGCGGGGGGGTGCGGCCCATGGACTGGTTTGAGTGGCATTGGGGTGCTCTGCCGGTGGGTCGTTCCCCCCCCTGTGGGCATTGGCGTCGCGGCGGTGGTGGTCGCTGCGCCATTTTATGCTAGGGACGTTAGGGACCCACTCTGGATAGGTGGCCTTGACGTGGCGAGTGGGCTTGTACTTTTTGATCAAAAATGTATACTAGCAACCTGTTAGTTTTTTATATTATGCTGAGAAGCAATCAGATCATTATACAAGATTGTAGATGTGCACCATGTCTGTTTTTCTACCCGAATTCAGATTTTATTATTTGCTGAGACTCTATGGTGAACCCAAGAAACAAGTACTGTGTTGATTTTGGGTGATTTATAATGAACCTGTGACTTCCTAGCACTGTGAAAGTTAAGGTTATATGCTATAGAAGGATCTGTCTGGATGCTACTTTGATCGGGCAGTCGTCTAAGTAAAGCATAAAGAAGATGCCCTGGGTTCTGAAATGGCCGCCAGGGTTACCAGGACTTTTGTAAATACACATGGTGCAGAGGAAAGCCCAAGATTAGACAGGTGAACAAAGGTGCCAGAAAGTTAAACAGATTTGTAAATTACTTTTATCTAAAAATCTTAATCCTATCAGTACTTATCAGCCACTGTATACTACAAAGGAAATTGTGTAGTTGTTTTCTGTCTGACCACAGTGCTCTCTGCTGACACCTCTGTCAATTTAAACAACTGTCCAGGGCAGGAGAGGTTTGCTATGGGGATTTTCTCCTGCTCTGGACAGTTCCTGAAATGGGCAGAGGTGTCAGCGAGCACTGTAGTCAGACAGAAAATAAATTAAAGAAAAGAGCTTCCTCTGTAGTATACAGCAGCTGATAAGTACTGGAAGAATTAAGATTTAAAATTGAAGTAATTTGGAATCCTGTTTAACTTTCTGGCACAAGTTGATGTAAAAAAAAATTTTTTCCACTTGAGTACCCCATTGAGGACCCACTAGTAATGCACAAAATGATGTGCGCCGAGCCGCCAATCACCTCCAGAGAATTTCTCCCAAAGGAGCACACCGAAGGGTAAACTCATCAGACAAGAGAGGAGCATACTGGAAGGTGAGCAAGCTCATCAGCCAGGAAAAAACATTCCTGTTTCTTTAGGGGTTGTTAAGGAGAGGCCTATTAAGTATGCAATTAATTATGTAATTAATTCTGCAGATTAATTAGGCAGTGTCTTGTTTTGTCCTAGTAGGAAAAGTGGATCAGATAATCCTTGTGTGTGCGGCTAAGGGGCAAAATGGAAGATTGAGTTTTCTGATGTCTATTTAGCCCATGTCCGTGCTTGTTCTCAACAGTGATCAGAATCTAATTTCCTCAGAAACACAATGCGGCCCATTAACCTTTTGCAGGGCTTGAAAAATTTGTTACATAAAAACAAAAATTAGAAGTCAATTTTCATTTTAATCTACAGGACAATTTTTGAGAAGTGATTGTTTAAACATGTTTTGTTCACTATTTTCCAAGTTATATTTTGCACAGCTAGTACAACGCTAACTCTAACCCACTCATCCCAAGTATTAAAAATAAAAACCTTAGACCAGAGCTAGTTACTAGTTAGAGACATCATATCTACACTATGGGCATGCAGGGGTTAACTGTAGTTAAATATACTATAATATAGTTAATAAAAAAAAACAATAAATTTAATTGCAACATAAAAAAGGACAACATTGTGTGAAGGCTTACAGGTATGTTTTTGTTAGTGGTACAATTTTATGGGTATGATATTTTGATAACTTTTTATTGCATTTTTACAGAGGAGAGATTAACAAAAAAAAAAGTGCTCTTCTTTCTTTTTTTTTTTTTTTTTTAAAGGTTTCAGAAGTTGTAGCCAGGCCAGGAAAACAGAGGCCATGTTCAGAGGCTGCCATCGGCACCCCGTGATCTTGTCATGGGGTGAAGATAAAGGACGGAGAGGGCGTCCCTCCCTCTGTCACCCTTCTAGATGCTGTGATCGCACTAACCACAACATCTGAAGGGTCAACTGTCAGGATCAGAAGGCTGTTCCACTCCTGACAGTTCCCATGGATGGCTATGTATGACAGCTGGCCCCAGCCATGGATCGGTAGGGCTCCTGAGTCAGTGCTATCGTCCTGCTGCACCAGTTACGTTGGTTGTAATGAGTCACTTGAAATTACAATGAAACAGGTTTGCAGGAAAGGGCTAACAAAATCCAAGATGTCAAGAAGAAATTCTCAATCACAATGGGGACCTGGCGACTGGGATTTGTCTAGAAATATTTATTTAAATTTTTTTTTTTAAATGTTGGAGAAACCCCACAAAAACACAAGTAAGGAAAAAAGGTATATACCTAAAAATAGTACACTGCATAATTATTCAACATGAATGTAAAAGAGGAATGGTTTATTTATTTAGAATTTTATGATCACAAAAAGTTATTTTAAACCGCAAAGACATTAACATCACAATGAAGTGAAAGATCATCCATTATTGCCCCTCGGTTAAACTGTCCTCATCATCAGAAGGTGGTCGGTTCCTTCTAAAGAATCCAAGCTACAAAAATCCGAGAAGTAGATTAGATTCCATAACTCCATTTTTAGAACAGGTGTTATTGAAACTAAACACAGTATATAACGGAAGCCATTTTTCCTACTCACCTTCCACATGACAAATATAAAGATTGCAAGGATGAGTAGTCCCCCAAGGACTCCAAGGATTATCCACCATAAGGGAATTTCTTTCTGTCCATCAGGAGTTACCCATTGGACCACCAGGTCAGCCTACAAGCAGAAATGTAGATCAAAGACAGGACAGACTTTGCAGAGGACAAGAGATAATTTTTTAGTTAACATGAGCAGATCCCAGGACCTTTTTTAATATGTCATGTGGTTATTAGTACATTGTTACTTCTTCATTTATAAGCTTACATTTTTATAGCACTACAAGTATGACTTAAAGGAAATCTGTCACCAGTGTCATCTGCACTAACCAGAAGGTACCGACAAGTAGTGCAGGTGACACTGATGACAACGGTACTTGTCCCGTTCCGTGGCAGGGATCTCTGGTAATCTTGTCCGTTAGCTCCAGTCCTAGCACCCAGCTTGGGGCACGGGTGGAGCTTAGTGACGTCACCGTTTCTGCGAGACACAGCAGATAGCAGGAGCGGCTTGAGGCATGGGCGGAGCTTAGTGATGTCACCGCTGCTGCTCCCTGCAGGGTCATGCTGCTTGTGGCCCAAGCCGGGTGCCGGGACTAGATTACCGAAGATCCCTGCCATGGAACGGGACAAGGTAAGTACTGTTGTCATCAGTGTCACCTGCACTACCTGTTGGTACCGACAGGTTAGTGCCGGTGACACGGGTGACAGATTTCCTTTAAAGCTTATAGACCATTGGCCATATACTGTATCGGTACCCATCTAATGTCATGTGCAACCATTTATGGTCTTATACAACACAACGAAGCGTACACCCGATAGTAAATATATTTCTGTGTAACCTGTAGGTCCCAAATGTATCTTTAAAGGGGTATTTCAGGATTCAGTTGGTAAGATGGTCTTGCAGCTGTTTGTCTACTAGTCATACGTCACACAATTGACTAACACTTATTTAGGCCCCACCACACTGCCAACTTATATCATCAATGTGTTACATCTATTCAACTTTGCCAACCTGGAAATACAATGATTCCAATTCACATTTCATTTTTTTTCTGGTCCCACTAGAGAAACTAGCCCAGGACAGTGGAGCATGTATGGTCCCCAAGCTATATACAAACCAAAAGTCAAAAAACTTACAGATGTATCATTGAATATGTAGGCCGTAGGCTTGATTCTGTAAGGAACATCTGTCACCTCAAAGTAACCATTGGAACGCAACATGAACTTCTGCTGTGGTCTCTGTACAATAGGAAAGGACAAGATTTAGGACAGGAGATAATGTTCTAGATGTTAAGGATGCTTTTCTAGGTATCACTGGTACTACGATCCACCCTATACAAGTATTAGAAGTATCACCAGCCAGTCATAGGCTGCATTGCTATTCATGACCAGTGATGAACGGCATTACCCATATTCGAATTAGCGATATTTCGTGAATATATAGATGAATATTCGTCCCATATTCATGAATTTCGCGTATTCGTTATATTCGCATATTCGAGGAAGAAAACAGTGAGGGGGTGGGCAACTTTACTATTGGTTGCTAGGGATGTTGTTGATAACCTCTGACAAGTGTATTTGCATAATTTTAGTTGGCCCACAAGTGAAAAGAAGCAATATGCGAATATTTGAAAATTTGAATATGCGCATATATGGAAAAAAGTGAATATTCGTAATTTCAAATATATAGAGAATATATTCGCAATATTCGCGAATTTGCGATATTTGCCACAAAAATTTGAAATGCGAAAATTCGCGCCCAACACTATTCATGACATCGAAGTCTATAGAGAGAGAGGAGAGGTCTACAATCTGGAGGTCTTTCATTATAATTGATCTGGGGATAGAGTTTGAAAGATTTTTTTTCTTACTATATGAGACAACTAGAAACTGCCCCAAAGCAGTATTTTTTACTTGTTCTGGATGAACTCTGCATTACAGTAGGTTCT
The DNA here is from genome assembly GCF_029499605.1 of Hyla sarda. Lineage (NCBI taxonomy): Eukaryota > Metazoa > Chordata > Amphibia > Anura > Hylidae > Hyla > Hyla sarda. The sequence continues at coordinate 39,801,507 of NC_079200.1, forward strand.
TGTAGATGTACTTCAGTGGTGTACCTATAATAGAGGCATAGTACACCACTGCTATGGTTCGCAGGGAACAGAGGGGCCAAGTCAGAGAATTTGGGACCGATGCCCCGGATCCCTGGCGAGTGTGGCTTTTAGCTGGGTATGAGTTTTAAAAACGCACACACAACTGAATGTATGTTGTGCCGACAACAGGGCAGAGCCAGCAACTCCATCTTGTCACTATAAGGAGCTTAAGGGAAACTTTGGAAAGGGGTATTTTTTTATGGGCCTACTACTATATCGTGGCAGCATGGGGTCCTTATAATATATGAGGCTTAACTCCTATATAGGACAGTCTGGGGGCCTAACCACTATATGGGAGCACAGGGGCATAACTATTATATGGGGGCACTGAGGGAGCCTAGGTACTATATGGGGTCACAAAATGGGCACTATTACTGAGTTAAGGATTAGGCTAGACAATTAGACAATGAGCTGTACTACTGTAGCCCCTGTTTTATGGCCAGTGTGCACCACACATGACTAATGGCCGCTGCTGATGGGAACAATTTCGATTTTTGCTATGGGGCCCCATAAATTCTATTTACACCCCTGCTTATGTTTATTTTTTCATACTTTTTCATACAGAACACAGAACTACTGAACAATTGCACTATATTATAGAAGTAAACCAAAGTTATTTATATATTCCCTACCTTGAGGAAGCTGGAGACCCACAGAACAGAGTCAAGTTTCAGCGTCGCTCTGTGCCCTTTTTCCATGTTCTTAATGACACATGTTATCTCCCAACAAGTCGAATTAGCACAATTCTTTATTAAAAAGAAATAAATAAAAGCTCCTGAATAGTTTACATTTTACAGTTTCATAAAATAAATATTATGCTTTCAATAACAAAAATTTCCTGGAATAAAACTTTTTTTTTTTTTGTAGTGGGAGCGCTTTTAAAATAAAATAAAAACAAGACATACTTTGCCCCGACCCCCAAAGTTTTTTTTCGTTTTTTTGTATACGGATGACATTTTGCTTGTGCAGGAAATGCCAACTTAGCCAATTACAAACCAGACGCAGAGAGCAGCGATGTGCAGTGGGGACCAGGGAATGTTGGAACAGCAACTGTGAGGGATCAGGCAGGTGAGTAACGCCTTTTTTATTTTTAAAGTGCACCCTCAACACTTAAAAATATAATGTCTGGAAAACCCATCTAAGCAGTATTACTAAATATTTTTCTGTATCAATTCCTCACTATGTTAAGATCTCTGCTTGCTGTCATTTATTGAGATTATTCATTGTTCACTTTCAGGGGATAAAAGTATGTCCTTTTTCATGTAATGATCACACAAGTTCTTCACAGTTTACCTGTTAGACCTTTTATTGAATAACAGCAGAGATCTTAAAAACCATTAGGATTTAATACAGAAAATATATTGAAAGATTGAATTACTGTTCATTATACAAACAAGGACCTTTATTTCATTATATCTAATGCCTCTTTAATATTTTATACCTACTGAGTAGACCTGAGTTAAGTCATTTATTCATCTAATGCAGAGACAACAAATGTTTGGTGACAACTATTAATGATTTCCATTACAATGTCCCCAAGGGTTGTCACTAAACTTTCCACAGACTTTGAGGTCACTTTCGGCCAGCACTGTTACGTCTTATTACAACCTTTCTGATACTTCTCTTTAGCGCTGCCTGTCTACAGGGTTATTCCAATGTTACAGCTGGGGCTGACATATCAAATATCCAATCTATGCAGCTGCACTTAAACCGTGAAGATAAGGGGGCTCATCGCTACCCTAAAAGTTACTACAAGGTGCAGTACCTTCTGTTTATGATAATCCATTTAAGGGACTAATAAGTTTCATGACAGTTACTGGTGGATTGTGAAAAAGATATGATATAAACCAACATAATAGCTCTCTATCATGAGCTACTGAAGAACCAGGGGCCTATATACTATTTTCTCACAGGGATTGTCGGCTGTCTTAGTTTGACTCCTGCATTGTGGTATTTTTGCTGCAGTTTTGAAAGAAAATGCATCATGACCCCAATGTGTAAATAAACCCCAAAAGTTTGGCAGGACTAGGGCAAAGCTAGGGGGAGGCCATCATGACAGGGTTTGACAGGACTGGGACCTAAAGGGTTAATGAAAGTTGGATGAAGAAGTGAGGGCTAGGGTCATGGAAGGGACAAGAGAGGGTTGAGTAGGGAACTAGTGGCCGGAAGGAGGTGATTGGTTAGGGGGATGAAGGGGGGCTAGGGAACAGAAGGGAGGGGGAGTAAATGGTGGTGGCAATTAGGGGGATATATAAGGCAGTGAGGGTCAGGGCAACCCCTTTTTGTTGTTTCCTGCTAAATTTAAATTAATCCCCCACCCTCCTGCCCTTGTGTTTGTCCTTTCTGGGGTGGCTGTCTCTTTTTTTGGGGAGCCAGGAATGGGGGGGGGGGGGGGGGTTGTCAGCCATGGGGTCATTCTTTCTTTTGTTGCAGCAGTTGGGAGGGGCAGGGGGTCCTCAAAGTCAATAGTAATAAGAGGTGGCTTAAAAGGTGGATGGAGGGAACCAGGTCAGTTCTGGGCAAAACCTTGGCAGCTGGCAATTCCAGGGAATTGAAGAAGAGATGGGAAGCTTAGGACTCAGGGGGTCCCAGCAGGTTATTAGTTTCCTGCCTCCGAGCCAGTGGGATTGGCTGGAGGTAAAGAGCCTGCCCGTGATTGGAGTGGGGGGACCGGTAGTAGAGTGGCTACGCTTCGAGGACCACCTTTTTCTGGGTCAATTTTGGGCAGGACATTGTGTGATTCGAGGTTAGGTTGGGGTTTGTTATTTCCATGTCATTTTACATATTGTTAATTTATAATAAAGTGGCTGCTGTGGCCAATTCCTTCCATTCCAGGTGTCTGTCGTTATTATGGGTAAGAAGGACTTGGCATACCCCTTTTATGTCAAACATCACTGAACTGTAGTTCTAACATTTTACTCATGAACCAGGAGGACCAGGATAAATCTATCAAATGTCTATATCTGTCTCTATCGATCACGAGAATGGGGGCCCGAGTACCCCTGTTTAAATTAAACAGCAGTCGAGTATGCACACGGTTGCTTTATTCAAACTCTTTGGGACCTCCGAAGAAAACCTAATGCTGTATTCAACTATCTATTCAACTATTTGGCAATGGAGTGGCAGTGCACTTACCTAACCACTGCCCAGATCAAACGGCAGCATAAAGAGGTCTTAACAAAAAACAATACCTAGTGTTATATTAAAATGATAAACCTCTGTACTCACTAGAAGAAGGGGTAGTTTAGAATGGAGAATGTCTTCTGTGGGGGTTTGGCTTCCATTTTCTGTCCTCATATCATCATCATAATCTCCTCGCAATTCTCTCCTATTCATTCTATGACTATCTGCCTTGCTGAGAGGGGCCACAGTTGGCTTCATAAGCTAATAAAAAATAAAAAAAATGTTAAAAATAATATTTATTATCAACATGCTATTTTGCTTCAGAAGAAGTTAGTGAATTTACTGAAGCAGCAGCGAACTGGACAGATAATATAGTTACAGATGCAGGGCAGGAGAGAGGCCGCCCCTTTACAAATCCCTACTGTAAGAAAAGACAGCAAAATCCAGGAGCGGAAAAGACAGGCTATCCTTTGGGAAAGAAATGTAAAGCTTAGACACTTGGCATGAGATAAGATGGAGCGGATCCACTGACCTGTAGAGTGTTTATGGGTGACCTCTGAGAACAATTCATGTTGTCATCTATCATCAGATTGAATGGGTACAGGAAAAGTTCCCCTTCATAGTATTCAGGGCTCTGAATGACTAACTGAACATGGACAGTGCCAGGTCCACCGTTATGGAGCTATGAAAGAACACAAACTTAATATTAGTCAAGATTAGACAAGATATCTTGAAACCAAGTGTTCTATAAGGGGGCATGGATGATTTGGGAGTAGATGTCATATTATGTTTGTAGTGTACGGGAACAGGATACGGCCGTGGTATACCACGGTTTTAGGTCCGGTATATGGGGCAAAAATAAGCTGACCGGAGTCAGCGTTTGACTCTGGTCGGCTCATTGAAATAAATGGGGTTCGGGCTGGATGCGGCTGGGATATGGGAGCGGCCGTTTTTTGCTCACCCCTGCTATATCCTGTTCCCGTACACTACAAACGTAGTGTAAACACAGGGTCCCTCATTGAAACCCCAATCTATAAGCCAGAACAGAGGAAACACAGAGACGCCAGAGGTACTTAGCTCATCCATATATAATATGTACATTAATTTTAATGGTTACTATGTAATGCAACATTTTCCCTGCAGTGGAAATATCTAGCCAAACATGGCTTTGCCAGATTAGGTGAACTGCCAAAAGTTGGACAAGGGAAAGCAAGCACATATAGGTAGGATAAGCTGAGATGAGCAGGACATGAAAAGTTGCAGAACTGTCACTTGCAGCAGCCCAGATGGAGCACAAATGGTACAAGTGAGGAAAGCCTGTGGGTTGGCTGATGCTTAACAGCCCCTGAGGAGGCCACAACCAATAAAAGAACACATAGGGACCTGGCTATGTTGATCCTTCCACCTTAAAAATGTGATACACATTCCTGCTGCTTTTTAGTATTGTGTATTATTGGTAAATGGCGGTTGCACTTGATTGGGTCCAGAACGTAGAGCACCTTATCACCATTTAGAACTTAAGGTAGCAGGCAGAATCCCAGTATTGTAAAAGGTTTAGTTCTCTATGTTCATTAATAAAGCTTATGCTTTTTAATAATTTTTTTATGACTGGTTTTCTGTGTGTATCTTTCTAATTTAGTTTTATACATTTTGTTGATTGTGGATAAGAGGCGTGTACTCCTCACACCAGTAATGGTTGGTTTCTTATTGGTCACAATGGCATGAGGGTTTCCAGAGAGACCCCTTACATTTCATAGACTGGCACGGCGACGGAGCATTCCACTAAAGACGATGGTACCAATGTTTCCCAGAGGCACATTCTGTGTAGTGTTTGGGCTGGTGGCATTTTGGGGTGCTTTTGAAGGTCAGGTGCAAGGATGAGGTGAGACATGATGATAGCTAAAACAAACTTACAACTCCTTACGCCATCAGGTTCATCCAAAAGGTACATGCAGTTTTTGAACAAATAGAAAGACTTTTGGCTGGTAACCTACAATGTTGGTGTATCCATGGTGCCAGAAGCTGGTCCTCTTTATTATAGCTCCTGATGATGTTGCTTTTCCCTTTTGTCCTTGTCTCAGGAGCAGATGGTAACAGGTTCTGGTAGAGCTCAGAGGTGGCAAATCTTCACTTGTCTCCCCAATAACATTTAGTCTAACAGATTGTATTTTGTAAACTCCTCCACTACTCTCCAGCCCACTCTCAGAATAGGACTAATTAGGGGAACGCCTTGGACAGGAATTCTTAGGGTTCATTTACACTGCCGATGTTCAGCCGGCGTAATTTCACCGGTTGAATGCCTGCTTGCAGCAGGTCCTGCCATAGTCATTTGCAGAGGAAGCATGCCGACATACACCTTCTTATGTTCATTTTTAAGGTGGGCGTCCATTTTGCCAGCAAAATTCCACTACAGCATTTCTACAGTGTGCACAGAGCGACGTCTAAAGGTACGTTTAACTGCTCCCTGGTGGTCCAGTGGGGTACCACTTCTGAGGTAGCCAGAGGGCTTACATCTGTTCCTGTGTATTGTGTCGGCTGCTGCGTTGTGAATGATAAAGCCTGGCAAGGCTTTATCAATCGAGCGCAGAACACACAGATCGATGTGGTTCTATGGAACCACATTGATCTGTATCAGGAATCAAATGATTCCTCCTAAATGTCCCCTAAGGGGACTAAAAGTGTAAAAAAAAAAAGTTTTAAAAAGTTTAAAACACACACATTAACCCCCTTTTCCCAAATTCCATATAAAAAATATATAAACATAATAAAAATAAACATATGTGGTATCGTCGCGTGTGTAAATGTAAACTTTGTATAACCTAAAAAAAATGTATAAAAAGTGATCAAAAAGTCAGATCAAAACAATCTTGTTACTGATAAAAACTTCAGAGCAAAAAATGAGCCCTCATACAACCCCGTATACGGAAAAATAAAAAAGTTATAGGGGTCAGAAGAGGACAATTTTAAACATACTAATTTTGGTGCATGTAGTAATAATTTTTTTAAGTAGTTAAATATAGAAAACCTATATAAATTGGGTATCCTTGTAACCGTATGGACCTATAGAATAAATATATGGTGTCATTTTTACCGGAAAGTGCACTGCGTAGAATCTGAAGCCCCGGAAAGTTACAAAATGGGATTTTTTTTTCCAATTTTGCCCCACAAATATTTTTTTTTCTGGGTTCGCCATAAATTCTGTGGTGAAATGATTGATGTCATTACAAAGTACAATTGGTGACGCAAAAAATAAGCCCTAATATGAGTCTGTAGGTGCAAAATTGAAAGCGTTATGATTTTTTAGAAGGTGATCAAGAAAAAATGAAAGTGCAAAAACGGAAAAGCCTGTGGTCCTTAAGGGGTTATTGTGTGGTTGTTTGAACAACAATCAAGAGAAGTTGCTATAGTCACACAATAGTACAGCAACTTTTCACATTGTCTTCTACATACAGTAAGTCACAAAAACTATATATATATATTTATATATATACACACACACACACACAGTCATGGCCGTAAATTTTGGCACCCCTGAATTTTTTTATGAAAATGAAGTATTTCTCACAGAAAAGGATTGCAGTAACACATGTTTTGCTATACACATGTTTATTCCCTTTGTGTGTATTGGAACTAAACCAAAAAAGGGAGGAAAGAAAGCAAATTGAACATAATGTCACCAAACTCCAAAAATGGGCTGGACAAAATTATTGCCACCCTTTCAAAATTGTGGAAAAATATGATTGTTTCAAGCATGTGATGCTCCTTTAAACTCACCTGGGGCAAGTAACAGGTGTGGGCAATATAAAAATCACATCTGAAAGCAGAGAAAAAGGAGAGGAGTTCACTTAGTCTTTACTTTGTGTGTCTGTGTGTCCCACACTAAGCATGGACAACAGAAAGAGAAAAAGAGAACTGTCTGAGGACTTGAGAACCAAAATTGTGGAAAAATATCAACAATCTCAAGGTTACAAGTCCATCTCCAGATATCTAGATTTGGCCTTCTCCACAGTGTGGAACATTATCTATAAGTTTGCAACCCATGGCACTGTAGCTAATCTCCCTTATGAAAGATGTCAATGAAGAATAGTCCGGATGGTGGATAAGCAGCCCCAAACTAGTTCCAAAGATATTCAAGCTGTCCTGCAGGCTCAGGGAGCATCACTATCAGCTCGAACTTTCCGTCAACATTTAAATGAAATGAAACGCTATGGCAGGAGACCCAAAAGGATCCCACTGCTGCCAAAATGAACTTGAGTAAGCCAAAATCCCTCTGGGAAAACATCTTGTGGACAGATGGGACCAAGATAGAGCTTTTTGGTAAAGCACATCATTCTACTGTTTACCAAAAACGGAATGAGACCTACAAAGAAAAGAACACAGGGGGACATTTATCATTAAAAGTGTACCCTACTCTTTTTTTACCGATCTTTTTCCTTCTAACTTTTTGCTTAGCAGCGTGTAATTTATCATCTGTGTCTACCATAGATAATAAATTCCCCGCTGCTGTGCACGTTTGTTTGTTTTGCGCAGGGTAGAGAGGTTTTGTACGTGTGCTTTTGGTATGCGTAGTTTTGCGCCTAGAAATCGGGGTTAGCGCAATATTTTGCGACTTATTACAAATGTCGCATATGATAAATAAGGGTGCAGTGCATGTCTAAATCAGAAAACAGTGTACTGCCAGACAAAACACTATGAAACTTCAAAAAGTCGCATATAAGTCGCTAAATTTACATAACTGTGACATTCAAGCGCCAAAGATAGATGGAAAAAAACGTCTATATTGAATGATAAATGTCCCCCAAAGTAACTACAGTGAAATATGGTGGAGGTTCAATGATGTTTTGGGCTTGTTTTGCTGCCTCTGGCACTGGGTGCCTTAAATGTGAAGGCATCATGAAATCTGAGGATTACCAACGGATTTTGGGTCGCACTGTACAGCCCAGTGTCAGAAAGCTTGAGATCTTGGGTCTTCAAGCAGGACAATGACCCCAAACATACATACACAGAAATGGATGGCAACAAAGCGCCGGAGAGTTCTGAAGTGGCAGCAATGAGTCCAGATCTAAATCCCATTGAACACCTGTGGAGAGATCTTAAAATTGCTGTTGGGAAAAGGCGCCTTCCAATAAGAGAGACCTGGAGCAGTTTTCAAAGGAAGAGTGGTCCAACATTCCGGCTGAGAGGTGTAAGAAGCTCATTGATGGTTATAGGAAGTGACTGATTTCATTTATTTTTTCCAAAGGGTGTGTAACCAAATATTAAGTTATGGGTGCCAATAATTTTGTCCAGCACATTTTTGGAGTTTGGTGTGACATAATGTCAAATTTGCTTTTTTTCCTCCCCTTTTTGGTTCAGTTCCAATACACACAAAGGGAATAAACATGTGTATAGCAAAGCATGTGTTACTGCAATCCTTTACTGTGAGAAATACTTTATTCTCTTGAAAAATTTCAGGGGTGCCAAAATTTACAGCCATGACTATAACTGTGTGTGTGTATATATATATATATATATATATATATTATGTAGGGATCTGGCTAAACATGTAAATTCACTTCTAAATAACAGGAAGAGGTTTACCTCATAAATTTGAGTCACCATTTCTCCTCTATCACTGGGGTTCTTTGAATCCTCATTTAATTCCCAGTTGGGTAAAGGAAGAATAACTTCTGCCGGGTGAATACTCCTATTTCATGGAAGGAATAAAACCCCATCAATCAATGCATAATGGGTAATTATGAACCCTAGTCAGGGAGGCCCTCTTGCACATTAGATGGTCGATGGGTTTAGCCAACTTTTTACTAATGTGTATTGGTAATTTAAGGCTAAGCTACAATGTCATAGTGGCACAATCTCCAGTAGAGCCATTCTTCTTATCCAATGCACGGTCATGTTTTGTATTAAAGGGAAACTGACAACAGGGTCGCGCGCACTAATCTGAATATACAAGTAGATCAAGCGGGTGACCCTGTTTCTAATGCTTCATTCTGGGTGAAAACTGGTGCAGCCGTCCAGGAGATATTGGACTTGTTGCTAATGTGGTATTTTCTCCTAAGTGCACTGGAAACAGCTTCTGCTGTATGAGCAACACATTCTCTCGCCCACTCGGCCAATAGCCACACCCTTTCTGTTGATAAATCCGCCTCCTCCATAAATATTTATCCCTCTTCCTCAGTAGGTCTGTAAAGGGGCCGAAGTTAGCGGCCAAAAGGGGTTGGGTTATGGCTGGAGTTGGCAGGAAAAAGCTTTGCTCATACAGCAGCAGCCACCTCTAGTACAGTTAAGAAGAAAATACCATACGAGCAACAAGATTAATATTTCCTGAATGGCTGCACAGATCTTCACCGGTACAAAGCGCCAACTAACTGTATATTCAGGTTAGTGTGGTCAAAATTGCTGCTAGCTTCACCTTTAAATACATTAGATATTTATTTTTTAACCAAATATTCATTTCGTATCCATAAGTTTATCAGCTACTGTATTTTTTATGAGATCACTTATCCGCATTGGATTTAGTCTATACTGACCTGGCTCTTATCAGTAGGCATATCCAACTATAAAAAAAAATTCTTATAAAACATACTCACCCTCGGAGATCGAGTGACATTTTCACTATGATGTCCATGTGCACCCAAACCATTGGGCTACTTGAGTTCTGACTGTTTCGGCTGCAAAAAAATATATATATACATTTTCATGACTAAATGCAATTGTTTGGCACAATGTTATCGTTTAACTGCATCCTTTACTTTAAAGTGAGGCGCACTAAGCTGCCATGCCAGACACTGCCAATGGGTGTGTTGCTTTCCCTTGGGAAAAAGGCAGCCATTTTTTTTCCTATTCTAATGCAGACCTTTAACTTCTCATGTACATCCTTAATAAAGAAGCAGAACTTTTGCTAACAAAATAGCTAATTCTGGCTTACCTTGAAGAAGGTTAAAAACATTAGGAATAAAAATATGCAAAGACTTAAGCCTGAGAACTGAAACAACTTTATAATATATCATGCAAGAAAACCTATCCCCTATTTAAAGGAGAGGGGATAAGTTTTAGATTGTGGTTGGTTCGACCGCAAACTCCTGCACAGGGCCCTGGCTCTCCATGGGAAGGGAGTTTGTGTTTACCCCCTTTATGTATCTCTATGGAAGAGCCATAAGGCTATCTTATAGAGATATGTGTGTGGTGCCACAGGTGGTATCTGGTTGAGAAGCAAAATTTGTGACGCCAGGACTATGTTAACCTACATGTTCCAAGGTTGAGACAGTTCTCCTGGGTCAGGGGTGGGGACAATGATGACCACAATGCAAGGTTATGGAAAACTATCTTTACTGAGGCAGAGATGTTGTTACAGTCTTCACAGTACAGGCTTATGCAGAAGGAAGTGCAGAGTGAGCCTAGGAAACCTGTCAACCTGCTGGGACTTGTAGTTGCTGAAACTGCAGACTTGAGATTATTGACAGCCCATGCCTAATTAGACACTTAAGACTGACTGACAACTATTTTCCCCCTAGAGCGTTGCTTACCGCCAGGCTTGAACTTCACCTGAGCGATGGGGTTTTCCTGAGATTTGCGTGGCTGTAGATTTAAAGGTTTTCCTTTTCTTTAGGCCTCCTCAAACTTCTTCACACTACACCTCAGCTCACAACTGAACTTGAGCTGGACAAAGACGCCTCTCTCCTCATATGCTTGGAGAAGGATAAAAAAACACAGGGGGTGCTCCCTGATGCGGGGTATCTGCTGGTGTGTGCCCTTCACCACACCACAGTGAGATACCCACCTTGTATAGCCGTGGAATGGTTGGTGCGGCGATAAGCACGGGCTGGGTCAATGGTGTTAGTTGGCTGCTGCGCTCCTACTGGCATCGGGCCCCAATAATACACTATGTCTGTATTTTTCTAGCACTGTAAGTGGACCTGAGTTGTCCCCGTTATACCAATAAAAGCATTTTATTGTCCTGTGCTGCTCGAGTCCCTGCTTCATGTTCTTGTTGTGCAGCGCCTCCGCCAAACCGGCTTTTTCCGCCTTATCTGTCTACCTCTCTCCTCTTAACAACTCCTGACAAGACTTAGACCAAGACGAGACTGAGCAGTTACCCCCCCTCCTCACACTACATAAAAAACCGACTCCCATTGGGGCGTCAGGGTCCCCTCTTAAAAAGTAACACTCTTAAAAAGACAGTAACATAATTAATTATAACTTAGCACAGGATTACACTTAAGTATAACAGACTACACTATGGAGCAGTGGGCATAGAACAGAGACACATAGGATGCCTAAGGCAAGCTTTATCACACAAGACAACATTTTGTACTGGGAAACCACACCTGGAGGGGGCGCATCGGCCGCCGCTTCAGCGGCATTTAGGTCTGGAGAATACATATGCATTTATATGGAGGGTTTAAAGCACTATAAGGAAGAAGCCTAAGCCTCACCTCTTTATCTGCATAGGGATAGAGATGTTGCTCCCACTCTCTTCCAGATTACTGATGGTCAGCTGTAGGGCAGCAGGTATCTACAGTATGGGGAGGGAGCAGAAAAGTTAGAACCATTTAAAAAAAACAATGTTGATTATGTAAATCAGGGGTCTCTCCAGGATTTTGATGCATACATTCACACACATATACATTCCATTATACACATACAGACAGGCTAGTATATGTCTAAAACTCAATGTGTGTGTGTGTGTGTGTGTGTATGTATGTGTGTGTATGTATGTGTGTGTATGTGTGTATGTATGTATGTGTGTATGTATGTATGTGTGTATGTATGTATGTGTGTATGTATGTATGTGTGTATGTATGTGTGTATGTATGTATGTGTGTATGTATGTATGTGTGTATGTGTGTATGTATGTGTGTATGTATGTGTGTATGTATGTGTGTGTATGTATGTGTGTATGTATGTATGTGTGTATGTATGTATGTGTGTATGTATGTATGTATGTATGTATGTATGTATGTATGTGTGTATGTTCCAGCATCACGTCCAAACCGCTAAATATATTAACATGAAACTTGGCACACATGTTACTTATATGTCAACAACAAACATAGGATAGGTGATTTAACCCTTACCCACCCCCATTTGCGAGAGTCAGGGTTTTTATTTAAAGTCCCATACAAGTCTATGGGAAATATATGTTACTGCATAACCTCCAAACAGCTGGAGATATTTCGATAATACTCGGTCACATGTTACTTATATAAAGCTTCCTCCTTTGCTGCTTTTCCTCCCCCACAAGGATAAGGTAGGGAAAACCGGGCAGCACCAGGTACTCCACTAGTTTAATATAAAATCACAGTTTAGATCTGTCCGTCCTGGTCATGTAATGAGAAAGGCAAAATACGGCACTCTCGCTTTGTACGGTGCTCAAGTAGGATCCCACTTCTTAAAAGAAATGTATAGAAAAACTAGGCACTCAATTGTTGGGTGATAACTTAAAGGGTAGCTCCCACCATCCTCTTTTTTTTTTTTTCTGTCCCTGCCTTTTGCCCATCTATCCCTAACCCCCTCCCTGCCTTTATTTATTTTTTTTATTATCTTAAAAATGGCATTTTGTCTGCCTGGTAGTGTGCTCACTACCAGGCAGACTTCCCCAGCAGGCACCACGTCACTGATGCCTGCTGGGGGCCGAGTTCCGCCCATAGTTCTCCTGACAGGGTGCCTCCAGCTGTTTCACCACTACAACTCCCAGCATGCCCTGACATCTATTTGCTGTCAGGGCATGCTGGGAGTTGTAGTGGGGAAACAACTGGAGGCACCCTGTGTTGGAAGACACCCAGCCCCCGACCAATATCGCCCCCCTCCCCCTCACCTGTGCCGGACCATGAGCGGGGGTCCGTAGCAAGCAACAAGTGTATGCCCGGCTTCCTGTCATGCCCGTACACTCTGGAAACTGTCTCTATGTTTCTGGAGGATTGAAAGTCCTCCAGAACCATAGAGAGAGTTACCAGAGTGTAGGAGCATGACAGGAAGCCGGGCATACACTTGTTGCTCAGTGTGTGATGGGCCCTCCTGTAAATGGCGCCCCCCTCTCTTTATAACGCGCTCCCGGTAATGACAGGACACAGCAGTGAGGAGGCGGCGTATCCCCACTGGAGCCGTGGCTGTAAGCAGAGGTAAGAGCCATGTGCCTCCCTGCTGCAGGGAGAATATGCAGCAGGGAGGCGGCCAGTGTGAGAGTCCAGGGAGCCAATGCGCAGCCCTGGATTTCACTGTGCTCGCTCTCGCCTGTTTGATTGACAGGCGGGAGCGAGCACCGCAGTGACTGGAATTTCGACTCATTTGCCAGGCTCAAATGAGACGAAATTCTGTAGTGACGTCACTGCCGAATGCATTCGGCCACTAGGAGGGCGACCCCTAGTGGCCGAATTTAAAAGTGATTTTAAACTGGTTTAAAATCACTTTTTTTAATTAAACTATATTAGAGATATGTTGTAGTACTTAAGTACTACAACATATCAATTTTTTTATTTCATGACAGTGCCCATTTAAATATTTGTTTTGCAATCCACAATATTAATGCTGACGTTTCGGTCCTACAAGGACCTTCCTCAGTCTCTGCGGAGACTGGGGGAGAAACCTGCCCTAAGCCGGGGAAGAATGAGCTGTGATAGAGCGAACTGCGTCGCTGTAATGGAAATGGAGATGACCAGTTAGTTACAAGACAGAGCTCTGATAACTTTACTCTAACCTTTACACATCAGAAAACATTTGATAGAACTCACCTCTGCCCCTTGTTTCATGGGATTCCCCAGCTCACAAATAACAAGTTCAGTCCCATTTGTTTTTCTAGGACCACAAATAATTTTTTCCTAGAAACACAAAAAAAACTATGTTTTATTAAGTTTTCCATAATTCACCTTCAGATCCTGGCTCAAGTTTCTGTAATTCGTACACAACGTACCTTAGCTTTACTTAAGACCTGTATGTAGTGTGCCCCGGAAGGAAGCCAGATGTAGAGTTCAGCTTCATAGGCCCCTTCTCCTTGGTTTCTGGTATGGAATTCAATTTGTGCAAGATTATCCACCCCGATTACCAGAGGTTTTTCATCCCTTGGAAGAGACATAGAAAGCAATAAGACAAATATATTGACTCCCAGTAAAGTGAATGTGCTCAATCTGATGGATTCACCTCAACTCATGTCACATCATTTCAGGTTCTGGATGCTATATCATGGTTTTAAAGCATTTGAACCCATTTCAATCCCAAACACGTTACTTGTAGCTTAAAGGGGTATTCCGGGCAAAAACATGGAGGGTAAGATGTCTGATCGCGGGGGGGGGGGGCTGCTGAGACCCCCCGCGATCTCGCTGCAGCACCCGCATTCTATGCGATTGCTGAATCTCCAGTTCCGGAAACCTACAGGTTTCTTGGACTGTGGATGTGACGTCACGCCACGCCCCCTCCATTCATGTCTAAGGGAGGGGGCGTGACGGCCGTCACGCCCCCTCCCATAGACATGAATGGAGGGGGCATGGCGTGACGTCACGTCCCCAGTCCCGGAAACCCCCCTCCCATAGACATGAATGGAGGGGGCATGGCGTGACGTCACGTCCCCAGTCCCGGAAACCCCCCTCCCATAGACATGAATGGAGGGGGCATGGCGTAACGTCACGTCCCCAGTCCCGGAAACCACCCTCACATAGACTTGATTGGAGGGGGCATGGCGTGTTGTCACGTCCCCAGTCCCGGAAACCCCCCTCCCATAGACATGAATGGAGGGGGCATGGCGTGACGTCACGTCCCCAGTCCCGGAAACCCCCCTCCCATAGACATGAATGGAGGGGGCATGGCGTGAGGTCACGTACCCAGTCCCAGAAACCCTGAGGTTTCCGAAACTGAAGATTCAGCACCCGCATAGAATGCGGGTGCTGCAGGGAGATCACGGTGGGGTCTCAGCAGCGGGCCCCCCGCGATCAGTCATCTTATCCCCTATCCTTTCGATAGGGGATAAAATGTTTTTGCCCGGAATACCCTTTTAAGTTTCAAATATGAATGAATCTAGCCCTGCAACCAAAGCACAGCCCTGCCTGTCCCAAAACAACCATATTTACTTCTATACTCAAAGCCCTATTCTACATTAGACATGTGTTGTCTGATTCAGCCATTAGGAAGGAAGGTACCACCATCTAATGTGTATATTGCAGCCTCCTGACAGAGAGGCCGGGCAGCAGACTTCATATGAAGACACAGCAGAGTTGAGTGTTCAGATATATGGTGGGATCAAGAAACATAGTTGTTGGCTAATTGTCGATTTAGGGGACAGCTATCTTAAAATAGGTCTTCCCCTATCCGTACATGGATTGGGGTGAATTAGCCTAAAACAGACATATACACCAGACAGAATCAAGACTTAAAGGGGTACTCCCGTGGAAAACTTTTTTTTTTAATCAACTAGTGCCAGAAAGCTAAACAGATTTGTAAATGACTTCTATTAAAAAATCTTAATCCTTCCAGTACTTTTTAGGGTCTTTATACTACAGAGGAATGGTTTTCTTTTTGGGACACAGAGCTCTCTGCTGACATCATGACCACAGTGCTCTCTGCTGACATCTATGTCCATTTTAGGAACTGTCAAGAGCAGCATTTGTTCGCTATGGGGATTTTCTCCTACTCCGGACAGTACCTAAAATGGACAGACATGTCAGCAGAGAGCTGTGGATTATCTCCACACATGTGAAATTGCCTTTACGATACAAAAAATCTACAAGTTAGTTCCAAAGAACCAGTAAAGAAATAGAAATGGGGCTTCTAAGAACTGACCAGCTTGCTATCAGACGAAGGTCAGGTATGCAGATGTTGTCATCACCACAGTCCAAAAGGATATGAATCTAGAATACAAAGGGTAAGAGTTATAAGAAGTTGTAAAATTATAAAAGTAAAAAATCATATTTCAGCCAGAGTAGGAGGACAGATGAGGAGACTACAGACTATTGGGCAAAAAGTCTGAAGCGGATCGTATTAAAGGGGTTATCCAGGAAAAAAACTTTTTTTTATACATCAACTGGCTCCAGAAAGTTAAACAGATTTGTAAATTACTTCTATTAAAAAATCTTAATCCTTTCAGTACTTATGAGCTGCTGAAGTTGAGTTGTTCTTTTCTGTCTAAGTGCTCTCTGATGACACGTGTCTCGGGAACCGCCCAGTTTAGAAGAGGTTTGCTATGGGGATTTGCTTCTAAACTGGGCGGTTCCAGTTTAGATTTTTTAATAGAAGTAATTTACAAATCTGTTTAATTTTCTGAAGCCAGTTGATATATATATAAAAAAAAAAAGTTTTTTCCTGGATAACCCCTTTAAGACTGATTTAGCATTAATTGGTGTTTAAGGAGTACCTCTCACCAAACTAAACTTTTAATATATTGTTCCTTTTGTAATTATGAGACACTTTGCTATTTACTTGCTGTTAAAATTCTCAACTTTTTAATGTTTTTTAATGTGATTAAAAAAACGGCCACTAGGTGTCTCTGTTCTGTTCCCTGCGCAAATCAAACAGTTAGTTTAGTCTCCTCCCGGCCTAGCAGGAGACCAAACTCAGGAAGGGGTATGGCGAGGCACAGCTCTCACAGGCTTTGGGGATGTCACGCCTGCTGGGGAACGCCCACTTTCTCCTGCCGGGAGCCCACACAATGTGAGCAAGGGGAAAAGTATGATACAGAGCTTTTTAAATCTTGGAACATTTTTTAAGGGCAAGAGGGGTGTTAGTAGTTAGGGAATATAATCTGAGTTAGTTTAGAAAATATGATTTGATAACAGGTACTTAAAAGAAGAAACAAGCATATCTAGATCAAGCAATAACAGTTAATTGTGAGATGTATGCAAATAAACACACTACATTAAAGGGGTACTCCACTGGAAAGCATTTTTTTTTATATCAACTGGTGCCAGAACGTTAAACAGATTTTTTAATTAAATGTAAAAAAAATCTTAATCCTTCCAGTACTTATCAGCTGCTATATGCTCCACAGGAATGTATTTTCTTTCTGAATTTCTTTATTGTCGGACCACAGGGCTCACTGCTGACACCTCTGTCCATTTTAGGAACTGGATAGGTTTACTGTGGGGATTTGCTTGTACTCTGGACAGTTCCTGACATGGGCAAAGCTGTCAGCAGAGAGCACTGTGGTAAGACTGAAAAGAAATTCAAAAAGAAAATAAATTTCCTCTGTAGTATACAGCAGCTGATAAGTCCTAGAAGGATTAACATTTTTAAATAGAAGTAATTTTCAAATATGTTTAACTTTCTGACACCAGTTGATTTAAAAAAATATTTCCAGTGGAGTACCCCTTTTAAAATCACATAAAAATGAAAGCAACATACTGTATAGTTCAAAGAGATTACTCCACCGCAGAGCAGACTAAATAGTGGGGGCTCATATATACTAAATATAGTGCATAAGGGCTTACAGGATTATTGATAAGATTCAAAGTTATGAGAGTGATACAATTAAAACCCTTAGCTGAAAGCGTAAAGAATACAGGCTGAGGTAGGTGCTGGTTATAAAACATGTGCAAATTGTAAACACGTAATAGTAAACACTTATGCAGCAAAACACAGTAATGAAAATTAATATTAAAGCAGTTATACCTAGTGTTAAACGTAACGCCAGAAGCCACCCGAGGTTTTGCCCTCTAAGGCTTCATCCGGGGTGGTGGTGGCTCCTGGCGTTACCTTTACCACTTTGTATTACTGCTTTACTATTAATTTTGGCTACATAAGATACGCTTGTTTCATCTTTTGTTGATGTAACGTGCTTAGGATCATTTACTTTTGAGGCTTTTGTATATATTTATGTTTTTGCCATGGTTTGTACTTGCTGAAGTGATAATGGCTCTGTGCTTTACATGTGGGTATGAGGTCTTGGGGTCAACAGTGAAAAAGTCATCATGCTGTGGCAGGGCATACATAAGAGACTTGAAGGGGTACTCCCGTGGAAAACTTTTTTTTTTTTTTATCAACTGGTGGCAGAAATGTAAACAGATTTGTAAATTACTTGTATTAAAAAATCTTAATCCTTTCAGTACTTATTAGCTGCTGAATACTACAGAGGAAATGGTTTTTGGAAACACAGAGCTCTCTGCTGACATCATGACCACAGTGCTCTCTGCTGACATCTCTGTCCATTTTAGGAACTGTCCAGAGTAGGAGAAAATCCCCATAGCGAACACATGCTGCTCTAGAGAGTTCCTTAAATGGACAGAGATGTCAGCAGAGAGCACTGTGGTCATGATGTCAGCAGAGAGCTCTGTGTTCCAAAAAGAAATGAATTTCCTTAGTAGTATTCAGCAGCTAATAAGTACTGGAAAGATTAAGATTTTTTAATAGAAGTAATTTACAAATCTGTTTAACTTTCTGGCACCAGTTGATTAAAAAAAAAAAGTATTCCACAGGAGAACCCCTTTAAAGGGGTACTCTGCCCACAGACATCTTATCCCCAAAGGATAGGAGATAAGATGTCTGATCGCGGGGGTCTTGCAATCTCCATGCAGCACCTGTGCCGCGCCAGGCATCCTAAACAGTATGTTTAGAACACTGGGTTTGGGCGGCCGGAGACATGACATCACCCCATGCCCCCTCGTGATGCCACGCCCCTTCCATTCATTCATGTGTTTAGAATTCCAGGTACAGCACGGGTGCTGCACGGAGATCCATTGGATGGGGGATAAGATGTCTGTGAGCGGAGTACCTCTTTAAGATAGCCTTACATTAGGACTTGCTGTAGTGTCATTCTTAGCGATAGAATGTCACTTTTGTTTGTCTTGCTTGCAAACAAAATCAAAATCAATAGTCAAGGTATTCCCTAATTTACAGGCAATCTGAGTTTTACCTATCATTTATAGTCTAGAATGGTGTGATGTGTAGGTAAGAATCATAAAGCACTGCTTAGATCGTGTCATCTCCATATCTTACCTGCTCTTGAAGAAAGGAGTTTCCTTGTATTACTGGAGATAAGACACCTGCGGGGGGCACGGCCAAAGTTATGTTGACGCTAACAACTATAGGACTGAGTTTATCCTTAAACTCTGATTCATCCTGAAAGAATCAATGATAGGTACATTACAGTAGCCACTAATCTATTGTGATGTCCCGGTAAGGGATATGCATCCCACAGTCCTATCAGCTTGAGTCCCTGTACATTCCCAGGGCTCACCTGCAGTGTACCCCATAATGTAATTAGTTGTACATTGAATGTAAAGGACCTTGGAAATGGTCACATGGTTGTTAGTCACATGATAATGGTTGTCACATGTTAAAGTCCCATGTTTTGTTACCCAGAGAGCACTAGGTGACCAGATGACCCGCAGCTAGCCTATGGGCTCCTTGCTCAGCCCCCCTTTATAAGAGGGAGAGGTACTACAATCGCTCTCTTCCACCACACTTTCTGCTGAGGTCAAGTCCAGACGTCTCAGAGCCAGTGTCCAGGCCATCTGGAGGCCTCAAGCCTAAATTACAGCCACAAGCCAGTAAGTCAAGTCATCTCTGTCTGCTGTCACTATCTTCAGTAAAGTCAATTATAGTCAGCGTGGCTGTCCTAAAATCTGTCAAAGTCACTGCAAGTCCCAGCAAGCTGCGAGGTCCCCTGTGTTACTGGTCACCTCTCTGGGATCCTGGCCTAGCTGTAAAGACTGTACCATCTGTCTACCTCAGTAAAACTACCATTAACCCTAACCTGGCCTTGGACTCTTATTTGCCCTGCCTAACTAGGACCTCTACCGTTCGGGAGGTTCTCGGTAAAACTACGCCCTGGCATCACTAAATTTAGGGGTCAACACCATCTGCCCCTGGGCTACAACATCTGCCCCATACACCTCACATCGTACCCCCGTGGCACACCACACTATCTACCTTCTTATCATCAGATGCCCCTTATACATACCTTCAGGTAGGCTGTGACATTACTGCACACAGATGCCCCATTATTTGGCACTTTGATAGATACTGTTTTGCTAGGTGTTGTAGCATCAATGAAGAAGGTTCTACGAAGAATTCTGTTCTTTTGGCTGTCCAACTGAATGTCAGCTAAAAGATCTAAAAGTATGGGAAAAAAAATTCAAAAGGGAGTGATTTACAGAACACTAGTTATAGAATACATACTAATGACATAGAAGCAGCTGCCATGGGGTCCATTAAGAAAAGGGCAGCCCAGTTGTGGCTGTCGTACTCCACCCATTGCGTCAGCTATCCATTTTTGCCATCAACATGGGGCCCATGGAGGCAGGAAAGCAAGATGACCCCAATGACCACGCTGCACTTTTGTCCTTCAAGGGAAAGGATAATCTACAGATGCATGGTAATTGCATAGGCCAATGTTCCCCAACCTGTGGCCCTCTGGCTGAAGACTGTTAGGTCATGAGGGAAGTTGTAGTTTTGCAACAGCTGGAGAGCCACAGCCATAGGGAACAATTGTGTGCTGGCGGCTCACGTTTATCCTATTTGTGACTCCTTGGTTGTGTGGGGACATGGGAATGCAAGATATACCAGTCAAATCGTGACGCCAGGGCACCATTAGCCTATACAAGGTCCGAGGTGGAGACCGCTTCTCCTTGGCCAGGCATGGGGCAATAAACACACTGACGCCGGGTTACGGATAACTGTCTTTTACGGAGACAGGTGTAGATGATACAACACAACAGCAGCGTGGGATGCAGTGTAACCCTTGGGAGCCCTGTTGCCTTGCTGGGACTTATGGGACTTATACCGCCAGGGTATGACTCACCAACTCCAGTACAGGGAACACATGCAGAATGGCGGGGCTGATTTGATAAGAGATTTTCTTCAGGCTTCCATCAGAATCACCTCACAATTCTTCCAGCTCCTTTCCACACTGTAGTTCACATGGAGCTCTGCACACAGCAGCTCTAAGCTGAGCTTAGACTCATTCATTCAGAGTGAGTAAACACTGAACTGGGGCAACTCCTCCCCCCCCCCCCCCCCCCCACACACTATATATATATATAGGACAATTTGGGGGTTCGTATTGAGTAACATGGGTCACCTGGTACACATATAATACAAGAGTACAGTAAATACAGCAAAGTGCATAAACACAGTAAACAATAGAACAGTGGGCCCATCACAGGAGCAGCAGGCATGCCCAAAGAGATCCACAGTCCACAGGACAGCTTTTGGTGTTGGGATACCACACTGGCATAGGCAGACAATTATTTAGCATTTTTTTTTTTTTTACAATTTAACAAATAAAAAGAAAATACTCTTACTTAGCATGCTTTGCTGGATTTTTCCAGAGGTTTTTGCAGAGGCTTGGATGCAGATGATCACATCAAAGCTGGAAAAATGGAAATAAATAGTGGTAATTTTCATGAATTAGCCCTTTCTCTGTCATGGACCATACATGTACTGATGGTATAGCGTTGGTAATGTAACTGCAGAAGTAAGAAAAATATTTGTGCTTTTTAGCTATTATAGACTGCAAGAAACACAAAGGTGTCATCAATGCAGACAGCATATGAACAAGGAATGGGTAATTCACTCATATTTTTCAGATATATTTTAGATAGAATGTATTATCAGATCTCTCATTCAACTTTAAAGCATACCTACCGTATATACTCGAGTATAAGCCAAATTTAATCAGTGAATTCCTCTAACAGCCCCAGTCAACCCTGTGAAATGCCTTCTCAGCATCTGTGCTAAAGAGGACAAGCAGCAATTTTTTCTGTTGAGTGAAGTATAAAAGGTTAAAGGAAAACTGCCTGCCAGACTCAGTTATAGTGTGAACAGGAGTCCAACGAGGGGGTAACCCGCTTAAATATGTCTAGTAGGTCCTGAGATATGTTCCCCAGAAGAACCTCTGCTAAATTTAGTGAATCATACAAAGGAGGCGGGGCTTTGTCCACTTAATTTACATATTCATTGTCTGTGACTCCACACAGACAATGAATATGTAAATTGGGCAAGTGAAGGCCCCACCCACTGTGCGCAATTCACTGAGGATCTCCTGGGGGACAGATCTCAGGATTTACTGGGCACATTTAAGTAAGTGCCCCTCGTTGGACTCCTGTTCACTCACACTGTGTATTGGGTGTAGTGTGGGTGAACAGGCTGACAGTTTTCCTTCAAAGAGTTTGGCAGTATTGTCTCTGTTTTTTACAACGCCCACATGATCTGGGGATATCAAACCAGGAAGAACCGTAATGATCCTAATCACTATAGCAAAGAATTTTAAATTGTACCTGTCATTAGCAAAAACTTTTTATATAATGATGATAATACGATTATATGTATATTTGTAATATACATTTTATTTAAAAAAAAATTTGGGCAACAAATGCTGTCCCTGCAGCTATTGCATTTGTGTCTATGTGAGGAGACCAAATACAGTAAGTAAGGACAGGACAAGCAGGGATCTGTGCAGGCTCCTGGCTTGTGGATCTTCCTGATGTGCGAGTCCGGAGAGTGTTATAGAGCCTCACTGCACAGGGCCTTCTTGTCCTTACTGTACAGAGCCCTGCTTGTCCTTAGTGTACAGAGCCCTGCTTGTCCTCAGTGTACAGAGCCCTGCTTGTCCTCAGTGTACAGTGCCCTGCTTGTCCTCAGTGTACAGAGCCCTGCTTGTCCTCAGTGCACAGAGCCCTGCTTGTCCTCACTGCACAGAGCGCTGCTTGTCCTCACTGCACAGAGCCCTGCTTGTCCTGAATGGACAGAGCCCTGCTTGTCCTGAGTGCACAGAGCCCTGCTTGTCCTCAGTGTACAGAGCCCCGCTTGTCCTCAGTGTACAGAGCCCTGCTTGTCCTCAGTGTACAGAGCCCTGCTTGTCCTCAGTGTACAGAGCCCTGCTTGTCCTCAGTGTACAGAGCCCTGCTTGTCCTCAGTGTACAGAGCCCTGCTTGTCCTCAGTGTACAGAGCCCTGCTTGTCCTCAGTGCCCAGAGCCCTGCTTGTCCTCAGTGCCCAGAGCCCTGCTTGTCCTCAGTGCACAGAGCCCTGCTTGTCCTCAGTGCACAGAGCCCTGCTTGTCCTCAGTGCACAGAGCCCTGCTTGTCCTCAGTGCACAGAGCCCTGCTTGTCCACCCTCACTTCCTGCATTTGGTCTCTTTGCAGAGACACACAGCACATAGCTGCAGGGACAAAAATATACACATTTTTTAACCAATGTATATTACAAATATGTTATTTTCTACATTATATTAAAAGTTTTTGCTAATGACAGGTACACTTTAAGTCTACATTTAGGAGTGAAATGGGTCTATGGTTAGCACAGATAGCATGGTCCTTCCCCACCTTAAGGATAACTGTTACATATGCACTAGATATAACTTTAGACATGGGGCTGCCTTTTAGGGTCACATACCTTTTTACTCTCTTTCAATAGTTCAACAGTGGTTGTAACACCTACTAATATTGTATAAAATACAATACCATATCTCATTTACCATATGATATTTTGATATTTTTCCATCCACATAGAGGGCTTGTTGTTTTTTTTTTTTTGCAGGTCCAATTGTTTTTTTTTTTTTTGTTTTTTTTTGAGGGGGGGGGGGGGGTTGGGTCCTCTTTACGCAGTGCACTTTACAGTACAACTTATCTATATTCTGTGTGTCAGTACTATTACAACGATACCTATATTTACATTGACTGTGTTGGTCCTTGACTGTGGGCGCCAGCTGCCCAAGTGGCCGCACCCTACGTGTAGTGTCTACGTAATCACACCCTACAAATACCAATGGTTTCCGCCACGTACCAGCTGACTCTCCTGGAAGCAAGTGTACAACTCTTCACATCAGGGTTCAAGATACCTGGCACAAAGGAGACGGAGGCATGTAGGGCAACCACAGGCTGGGCTCTATAAAAGAGGGTATGAAATCCTTACAATGGAGAAAAAAACGACACAAACAAAAAATAAAAATAAATCATTGTAGATACAGTGTATTATACAGTATTTGCCTATTGACTGCCAACTAAAAAAAAACACTCTACAGTGTCTTTTTTATGCTGTGTGAAACCACCTTTAGAGCTCTATCACATGGGGTGATAATCAGCTGAACAGATCAACATTTCCCTGTGTAATAAAACCAGCAATCAACTTGGGAACGAGCAAACATTGTTCTCGCTGATGTCAGTCATTGACTTAGAGTTTCGACTGCGGATATCAGCCGTCACTCATGTTCTATGAAGCAAGCACAGCTCCTGCTTTATAGACAGATCGCACTGCATGACGTAAATGTACATCATGGCGCGTTCAGGTGCAGATCACCATGACGTACGTTTACATCATGGAGCCATGTGATTGGATACCATGGCCCCCATTTACTATTGCAAACCTGACATGTTTTGTCGAGTTGTGCACCAGAAATTCTGTCTGTGCCAGAATTGAAAAAAAACTGACTAACTCTCCATTTTACTGAGAAAACCTGAAAAGGGGGCGTGGCTGTCTGGGAAAGGGGGCGTGGTCACTAAAACGGGCGTGTTCCTAAAATTTTCACAAAAACCCAACATATTTACTAAGGTTCCACAGAAAAATGTGGTAGATTTGAGCTGAGGAAAACCCGACAGATCAGAGCATGTGTAAAAAAGCAAAATGTAGGGAAAAGTGCTAAATGTAGGGAAACCTTAATAAATACGCGAGTTAAAACTCAGAAAGAAACCTACACTACACTCTTAGTAAATCTGGGCCCTTGTGTTTTAATTAATTGAGCAGGTGTAACTAATAAAGTGGCCAGTGAGTGTATGGTTAAAGGGGTACTCCGGTGCTTAGACATCTTATCCCCTATCCAAAGGATAATTTCATAATTTCATATTTTCATTTATTGCACTAAAGCTGTATAGCTTTTCATGTTTTATCTATATACTCATGTTTTATCTATATAATCATGTTTTATCTATATCTTTGTGCTAGCAGTGTGCTGCTGTATTCTCCTGTTGCTGTAATAGTAGAAAATACACTGCGAGGTATTGCTCACTGGTGTCAACCACAGTGTCTATTAGCACTTTTCTGCTATCTAGGGACAAGGTAAATGACAAAATAGAAGGTGCATGAAGTAAAGGACCAGACAAAATGCTTTTAATATAGTGTATTGTATTTAACCTATAAAAAAGTTATTTTAAATAGATTTTTTCCCCCTATCACTTCCACTAAACCTTTTCTTATTGCAATAGATGTAATATTACCGTATATATAACTGGATATTCATAGGAAAGGGGACAATGTCTTTGGTAGTTTGGTCCTCTATAACATATACCAGTGTTTCCCAACCAGGGTGCCTCCAGCTGTTGCAAAACTACATCTCCCAGCATGCCCGGACAGCCTTCGGCTGTCCGAGCATGCTGGGAGTTGTAGTTTTGCAACAGCTGGAGGCACCCTGGTTGGAAAACACTGACATATGCAGTAGTGTTCACCAAAGATGGCCCTTATTATTGTATTTGAAGGTATGTGTAAATGTTCTCACCTGTATAAATACACCGTGTCTGCTCCGAATGCACCGACAATCAAATCTACACAAGACACAAGTCAGAATACATGACCGAGAATGAGATGCAATGGATTCCATAAGACTTTGGATTTGGTTCTTACCTGGATACCCATTATCATCAAAATCTTTTCCTCCTCTGAGTGTAAAGCCAAATTTGGAAGGTGTCGATAAAGGGTTCTCCAGGGTCTGCGATGGTTGTGCTGACAGCCCAGACTTTTCTCCTTTATATATATACACACAGCCGCCTCCAGATTTTCCTCCAAATGGCGAGCCAACAGCCACATCTAGGATGAGAGAACCCAGCCATAGCATGTGACTGACCCAAAACAGAAAAACTTTTGATATATTATAGATTAATGTATGCAGAATAACTTTCCAATAGCATGTTATTAAAAAAAATAGGCTTCTTTCTATTAAATTTTCCACTTTGAAAAAATGACCACTAGGGGTCTCCCTACCAGTCCTAGCCCACAAGCATTTTTTTTTTTTTTTTTTTTTTTTATAAATTTCAGACTCATGCTGGAGTCCTAAATCTCAGACTGCAGCCAGGACACAAACAAGCTCAGCACTGCTCCCTGCCTGTCTGCTTAATGCACAGCAGGGCATACTCCTGACTTTGCCTTACTGCATGCCCTCATTCATTTTACTATGTGAGCTCCGATCTTTCTTCTCTCTGCACATGCAGTTGTAAACAGAGAGGAGAAGATTCAGAGCTGCAGGCTGCTGTGTTCACAGCCTCTATGCTGGGCCACGCCCCCTTCCTCTCTCACACTAGGATGGCTGAATGAGCAGCCAAGAAGACAATAAATCAGGTAGAAAGAGGGGGCTTTGAATGAAAAGAAACACTGATAGTGTCAGTGAGAGTCAAGGACAGATGGGGGGGGGGTGGATTAGGGAGAGTTTAGATCATGATAGGTACTCTTAAAAGTGAATAGAAAGAAGTTGTAATACCACACACAGCCTGAGGACAGGTATGGTGCTGTTTTTGAACAAGAAGAAGTTTGCTCTGTTTCTCTGTTTCTGGAAAATCCCTTTAAGGGTTTTGTCTTGTTCTTACCATTGTATCCATCCTGATCCAGGTCTCCCAATGGAGCAATTGATGCACCAAATTGTCCATAAACATGGTTGCCACTAAGGATCTGATAATCTTTGCCAAACATTTTTGTCACCCTTTGCATGTACACGTAAACTTGCCCAACCTCTTTCAACTTTCCACCAGTGCGGCGCTCTAAGAAAACAGGAGCACCAACCAGGAGATCATCAAACCTGCAGGGAAAATGTGTGTCATATAGAGAGAAACTGTGACATCATCTGGACATGGAAGTTTATCTCAAATTTGGTGCTTATAGCTCCTATGCAGACCTGTCTGTCTCTGGGGAAACATACTAAAAGCACACTTTGTGTAGTGAGATGCTTAACCCCTTAAGGACCAGGCCCATTTTGGCCTTAAGGACCAGACCAATTTTATTTTTACGTTTTCATTTTTTCCTCCTCGCCTTCTAAAAATCATAACTCTTTTATATTTCCATCCACAGACCCATATAAGGGCTTGTTTCTTTGTGTCACCAATTGTAATTTGTAATTACATCACTCATTTTACCATAAAATGTACGGCGCAAAAGAAAATTGAAAAGAAAAGCCCAATTTAGCAAATTTTGGATGGTTTTGTTTTCATGCTGTACACTTTCCTGTAAAAATGACATGTTTTCTTTATTCTGTGGGTCGATACGATTAAAATGATACCCATGTTATTTGCTTTTCTATAATTGTACTGCTTAAAAAACCATTTTAACAAAATTTGTATTTTTAAAATTGCCCTATTTTGACCACCTATAACTTTCAAATTTTTCCGTATATGGGGCGGTATGAGGGCTCATTTTTTGCGCCATGATCTGTAGTTTTTATCAGTACCACTTTTGCCTAGGTTTTACTTTTTATACATTTTTTAGTTAATTTTTTTTTAATAAAATGTGACAAAAAGCAGCAATTTTGGACGCCGTTCACCATACGGGATAATTAACAATATATTTTAATAGTTCAGACTTTTATGCACGCGGCGATACCAAATATGTGTATTATTTATTATTTTTACACTTTTTTGGGGGTAAAATGGGAAAAACTGATGTTTTACCTTTTTATTGGGGATGGGGATTTTTCAAATTTTTATACTTTTTTTATTTTACATTTTTAAAGGGGACCTCCGGCTGCCATGCTGGATGATCGGATCCCAGCGACAGCGCTGCGGGCGATCCGATCATCCATTTAAAGTACCGCACAGACGCAGATGCCGTGATCTGTATTGATCACGGCATCTGAGGGGTTAATGGCGGACATCCACACGATCGCGGATGTCCGCCATTACCAGTGGGTCCCTGGCACCATGGCACCATGACGTTCATTTACGTACATTGTCCTTAAGGGTTTAAAGGGGCACTGTCCGATCCAAAAATGTTTTATATGTTGTTAAAGACCTTTTGTAATATGTCTGTTTACATTTTTTTGAATATTTAATTAAGAAAACAGCTCCTGAAAATCCCACCACTAGAGGTCACTAACCAGTCCTGCAGCAGCATCAGTTTGTCCATGAGTCATGGACAAAAGATAACTCATGGACAAGACTGCATGAACAGGCAGTCACCTCCCACCACCACAGGGAAGGAACACGCCCCCTTCCACCACACACCAATCACCTCCCACCACCACAGGGAAGGGACACGCCCCCTTCCACCACACACCATTTACCTCCCACCACCACAGGGAAGGGACACGCCCCCTTCCACCACACACCAATCACCTCCCACCACCACAGGGAAGGGACACGCCCCCTTCCACCACACACCAATCACCTCCCACCACCACAGGGAAGGGACACGCCCCCTTCCACCACACACCATTTACCTCCCACCACCACAGGGAAGGGACACACCCCCTTCCAC
This sequence comes from Hyla sarda, assembly GCF_029499605.1. Classification (NCBI taxonomy): domain Eukaryota; kingdom Metazoa; phylum Chordata; class Amphibia; order Anura; family Hylidae; genus Hyla; species Hyla sarda. Next base: position 39,830,058 of record NC_079200.1, read on the forward strand.
CACACACCAATCACCTCCTACCACCACAGGGAAGGGACACGCCCCCTTCCACCACACACCAATCACCTCCCACCACCACAGGGAAGGGACACGCCCCCTTCCACCACACACCAATCACCTCCCACCACCACAGGGAAGGGACACGCCCCCTTCCCATGAGAGAATTTCACTGTGAGCTAATGAAAAGAAGGATTTTTTTTTAAATATAGATGATAGAGGCATATTTGTATCTATTTGTAGTCAAAAACCATGGAGACAAATAGGACACACAATAAAGCAGAACATTTTTTAACAGGTTATTTTTTTAAATAATTTCGTAGTCAAATAATTTTCAATAGTTTCCTACATTGTTCTGGGAAAACCTCAGTGACAACCATCGATGATAACAGACTTTGTTAGCTTTTCTAGATTTCGTAAATTGTTCTGTTATGCAAAGTCAGACCTTATCAGGGCCTCCACAGTTTGCTTAGGCTGGGTTCACACCACGTTTTGTTAAATACGGTTCCCGTATACGGCTGGGAGGAGGGGTGGGCGGGGCTTAATCGTGGCACCCGCACTCAGCCGTATTCGGGAACCGTATTTAATGTATGTCTATGAGCCGACCGGAATGAACCGCAGCCTCCGGTCGGCTTCGTTTTCGGCCTATGCGGTTTCCCAACCACAGGCAAAAACGCAGTCGACCACGTTTTTGCCTGCGGTCGGGAAACCGCATACGGCCGAAAACGAAGCCGACCGGAGGCTACGGTTCACTCCGGTCGGCTCATAGACATACATTAAATACGGTTCCCGAATACGGCTGAGTGCGGATGCCGCGATTAAGCCCCGCCCACCCCTCCTCCCAGCCATATACGGGAACGGTATTTAACAAAACGTGGTGTGAACCCAGCCTTACAGCTGTAAAAATGCCCAGTGGCAGTCCTTGTCTGAACTGTGCAGGCAGCCATACTGGGTATGATACAACTTTTCCTGCAAAAATGTATTTAAAGAAATTGATTGCAGACACTACCTATTCATTGACAATCGCTCTTTAAAGCCATACAGTTCTTATGTGGCATTACCTTAGGTCAACCACTAGATGGCTCTAAATCCTCTAGTTTTAAAGAAAAACTGGGGCTATTTACTCACCCATCTTTGTCAATATCAGTCACAGCTACTGCATAGCCAAAATATGCCGCGACCTGTAAAGGAAGAAATCACATGTAGCTCTACTATACTAACACATGACCAGCCTGTCATTACACATTGTATACAAGGACTCATAGGATTACACCGCATGCTTCTCACAGTGGTCCCCTATACAGATCTATCTTACTGGACTCTGATTGCAAAATCCCATGTTAAAAAGCTGATGGCTATGAGCTATGGAGATGGCTATGTTCTTCTGTCATTTCTTTTTGTTATTTTCTTGTGCATTACTGAGTGTTTCTTAGATCTTAGCAGTTCTTCTACATTAGACAGGAATATTGCACCATATACACCCAGGGGTGTGGAAATTTTATTAAAAAAACTACTTGTCCACGGGACTAAAATGGAGCAAAATCTACTTGTCCCTCATGACGATCCACTTGTCCGGGCCAATTTTCGCTTTTATGCTCTCATTTTTTCCTCCTCGCCCTATAATAGCCATAACTACCTACTATAATGACACCTTTTAATTTTTCAATAACATATTCTCTGAACCAAAAAAAATATATATATACATTTAGGGAAATGAAATTGAAATAGTAAAAGATAATTTTGCAGATTTGGTGGTTTTTCTTTTCTGCGCCATTTACCTTGTGGCTGAGGTAACATGTTAGTTTTATACTTTAGGCGCCTGATTACAGCAATACCAGATTTGTATCGTTTACGTCATGTTTTACTAATTCTGGACTTTTTCAAAAAATTTTAATTGCCATTTTTTAACCCCTGTAGCTTTATTTTTTTTCTGCATACCAGGCTGTATGAGGGATCATTTTTTGCGCCATAATCTGCTTTTTGTATCGGTACCATTTTAGTATTGATCTGACTTTTTAACCGCTTTTTTAAAAAAATTTCTGGGATATTATAAAAATTGCTAATCTGTGGTTTGGTATTTTTTTTACATTTACCGTACGGGATACATAATGTTATATTTTAATAAGTTGTACAATTACGCACGAAGTGATACCAAATATGTTTATTTTTATTATGTTTGCATGTTTTTATATAGAAAAAGGGGGTGATTTGAACTTTTAACATGGAAGGGGTTAATGCAGCGGTCTTCAAACTGTGGCCCTCCAGATGTTGCAAAACTACAACTCCCGGCATGCCCGGACAGCCGGGCTAAGGGCCGGACAAATTCATCTGCCCGGCGCCCAGAACTGCTTGTCCCGGGCGTCGGGCGATAGGAATTCCACATCCCTGTACACCATATAGAGTCAGCTTTTTTGTATAGCACAGCTGTAGAGTATATTAAAGGGGTACTCCCACCCTATAGGGGGATAAGATGTCTGACCGCAGGGATCCCGCCGCTGGGGACCCCCACAATGTTGCATGCGGCACCCACCTGTTTCTTGTCCGGAAGCGCTGGAGGGTCTCGGTCGCGACCACTGGAACGGAAGTCCGTGACGTCAGGACTCCGCCCCCGTGTGACGTCACGCCCCGTCCCCTCAATGCAAGTCTATGGGAGGGGGCGAGACGGCCGACAAGAAACAGGTGGGTGCTGCATGCAACATTGCTGGGGTCCCCAGCGGCGGGACCCCTGTGGTCAGACATCTTATACCCTATCCTTTGGATAGGGGATAAGATGTCTAGGGTGGGAGTACCCCTTTAAGTTTCTTTGCATGCCTAAATCACTTTCAATATCCTTTATTTAACTTACTTGCATCATTTGGCTGCAGACTTTCCCTGTCATTTCCTGTATTCCTCTGTATACAGCTTATTCATTGTCCAAATAATGCTCCCTTGGCAACTGAATCCGTAGCCACTACTATCTTGGGGCCCGCCGGGTGAATTTGAATATTTATGGTCACTGGTTACATAAGCTCTCAGTAGGCGCAAGCGCTCACGTGGCCAGCGTCAATGAATATTCAAATTTACCCTACGGGCCCGCCTCCTGTGCGCAATTTACCGAAGATAGAAGCGGACCTTTGGAGGGACCGTGTGCCGGACTGAAGGTGTGTATTTAACTCACTGACCCCGCATCTATAACCTGGTGTATTGGGTTTAGTGTGGGTGAACAGGATGACCGTTTTCCTTTAAAAACCTTGATATGTTTTTAATGTGATTGAAAAAAACAGCCACTAGGTGGCTCTGTTCTGTTCCCTGCCACAAGTCAAACAGTTAGTTTGGTCTCCTCCCAGCCAGGCAGGAGACCAAACTCAGAAAGAGCGTGCAATGCATGGCGTGGCACAGCTAGGTACACTGATGTTATACACAGGTTTTGATGGTGTGGTTGCACTAAATTTAAAAAATGCTGCAGGGCATGTGATAAATTTGGGGCTAGTACACATTTTAGGGAAATTTCACTTCAGAACACCACTTCGTATGACTCTTTCTCTGCAACTTTTCTAAGACTTTTTTCACCCATGCGACATTTAAATGCTGTCTACAGCCAGTTCGGTAGCCAGGTCTGGGCTGGTGTATGTTTGTAGTGTAATTGAGGGTTATCCAACAAATCTGCAACTTTTTTTTTTTAAGTTGGACTTCATAAATACCTTACCACTGACAAGTGAAAAGCAGAAGAGTGTACAAAACTTATTTTTATCAAAATCACTTTAGCAAAAAATTTGTAGTGTAGAAAGCTTGATAAATTTCCACCTAGATGCTTACCGTATATACTCGAGTATAAGCCGTGTTTTTCAGCACGATTGAACTCTCCGCCTGTCAATCCCTTCATCAGTGGTCTTCAACTTGCGGACTTCCAGATGTTGCAAAACTACAACTCCCAGCAAGCCTGGACAGCCAACGGCTGTCCGGGCATGCTGGGTGTTGTAGTTTTGAAACTCCTGGAGGTCCACAGGTTGAAGACCATTGCGGCCTTCGTCATCATCCAGCCCCCCCCCCCTTTTTGTTTTGCACTCACCTCTCCTCGGCGGGAAGTTAGGGTGAGCTGGTCTGGGCCATCTATGCTGCAGGGACCGTCCGGTGGGGATGGTTAGTCGTTCCGGGCTGTCCATTTTCACCGGGGGGGGCCTCTTCTCCGCGCTTCGGGCCCGGCCCCGGAGTAGTGACGTTGCCTTGACAACGACGCACAGGGACGTTCATGCGCAACATCCCTGTGCGTCGTCGTCAAGGCAACGTCACTAGTCCGTGCCTGAAGCGCGGAGAAGAGGCCCCCCCTGGTGAAAATGGACAGCCCGGAACGACTAACCATCCCCACCGGACGGTCCCTGCAGCATAGATGGCCCGGAACAGCTCACCCTAACTTCCCGCCGAGGGGAGGAGAGTACAAAACAAAAGGGGGGGGGGGGGCTGGATGATGACGAAGGTCGCAGTGGTCTTCAACTTGCGGACCTCCAGAGGTTTCAAAACTACAACACCCAGCATGCCCAGACAGCCGATGACTGTCCGGGCATGCTGGGAGTTGTAGTTTTGCAACATCTGGAGGTCCGCAGGTTGAAGACCACTGATGATGTATTTCCCACCCTAGGCTTATAGTCGAGTCATTAACTTTTCCTGGGTTTTTGGGGTAAAATTAGGGGCCTCGGCTTATATTTGGGTCGGCTTAAACTCGAGTATATACGGTACTACAAGGCAGCATGTGCAGGAAGAAAACTATGCATAAAGCATAGTCCCCTGAGAAGTGGCCAAATAAACCCTCAGTTTCTAGCTTTAGGGGGAAATGAATATCAGCAAAATATCCAAAGCTATGGGGGTATTTATCAATTCTTGTTGTGGAAAACTATATGTGTGTATTGTTTTTTGTTTTGTTTTTGTGCAGTGTTTTTGGGCTATAGTTATCATTTTGGCACATGGCCTTTGGTCAAGTCTTACTTAAGTTTGCAACCTTTGCATAAGTCGCATATAGTTAATTCGTTATTCAAAATAGAAGACTTTGGATTTTGAATCTATTTTGTTTGTTGCATAAAAAAAGAAAAAAAGAAAAAAGTGACAGCGCAAGTGTGACAAAAGTAGGCAAAAAAATCTATCCAAACAGCTTGATAAATTTCCGCCCTATAGGTGTAAGTTAAACATATTTCAGTTCAATTTGTTCAGCTCACATGGGGGATTATTTTAATTAATTATTTTATTTTACTTTGGCCAACATTGTCGGAGGTAAGCTTTAATAAATAAAAAGAAAAAAGAAAAAAAGAAAGGTAAAAGCTTTTTTGGAGCCTCAGTAGACTGTCCCTCTTACAACAGGCATTGGGGAGAAATACACCAAGAACAACATTTCAGTTACATACATTTTTGCCACAATTTACATCAACTTCAATGTAAATTATGGTAAATTTGGTGGCCTCGTCCCCATGAAACCCCGTCAAAAAAAGTGATGAGGGAAGTAAATAATTGGCAGTTTTTATGCAAATGTGTCTTGCACAAAATTTGAGACTGGTACAAAAAAAACCTTGATGATTGTGTTAATAATATTTTCCCCAAAGTGCCACTACTTCATTCAAAAATAGGCCATTTCTAAAGATCCTGCTGCCCCCAAACCCCCTCCTCCCCAGAAAACGTTCTTATCTATATTAGGCTGCACTGGATAGAAGTTAGAAAAACAATCACACACCTGAGTCCCTTTGATGACCTGAAATAGACGTGAATTGGAATATATATGAACCTATAATAGAAGTAAATCATTATTTCCTCAGGAAAGTAAAGTGCTGGTAAGCAATAAGTATGTATGTATGGTTTTATAACTACAGAGGTCATAATGGGAAAAAGTTAAATTCTAATTCACTACATACAAGATTACATATATATAAAGGAAATGTTTTCCCCAGTTTTCCAAATCCATTTTTTTTTCTGGAAAAATTTTAAAAAAATAAACAAAATGGAGTAAGGCAAAATGGAGTAAGCCGCAGTTTTAAGTTCGGCAATAAAACTGATTTGGTGCAAAAATGAGCTGACCGGAGTCACAATCTGACTCCAGTTGTCAGATTGTGACTCCGGTCAGCTCATTTTTGCACCAAATCAGTTCGGCGGCGCAGGTTCGGCGGGATACCACAGCAGCCAGTTTTGCAGTTTCCCTGCCGGACCGTACGGCAGCTATATGAAGAAATCGTGGTGTGAATGCACCTTCACCTGAAGACAAGCAAATCCTAGAAAACCATTCAAATACTGAGAAGGTCATTTTTAATGCAATATGCCTTTCTGTCTCTAGGGGTGCTGCAAGGAAAATGTTTTAGTTTAGACTGGTTGTGGCTGGGCTCCATCGTGTTGGTATTACAGTAGTTGATGTTTCTGTCCTCTCAGATCGGCCCTAATTGACATTTATCGGATTCCTATTAGTGTTCTCCCCTATCACAGATAATGTTCTCCCCATCACAGATAATGTTCTCCCCTATCACAGATAATGTTCTCCCCTATCACAGATAATGTTCTCCCCTATCACAGATAATGTTCTCCCCATCACAGATAATGTTCTCCCCGTCAAAGATAATGTTCTCCCCTATCACAGATAATGTTCTCTCCCCCTAGGGATAATCTTCTCCCCATCACAGATCATGTTCTCTCGCTCATCACAGATCATGTTCTCCTCATCACAGATAATGTTCTCCTCATCACAGATAATGTTCTCCCCTCACAGATAATGTTTGCCAAGTAAATTAGTTTTAGTTTCCTCCACTCAGTAAAATGGTGAGACCAACATTCAGCATTAAAAAAGTTTTACATTAATAAAACTACTCCCAATTTAAATTTTTTCCAGAAAAAAATTATTATTATAATTTTTTTTTAAAGGCTTCTAATTTTCTGGAAATGTTACATCTCTAGTCAAAGCTAACAGTGAATGAATACCAGATGTTGTTTACTACTAGAGAATATTTTTTTATTTAGATTTCCCACTTTGCTTTAAGTAACCAAAAAGTAAGCCTGTAATAAATCAATAGTAAGGACACATGTGGGGTAAAATGTGACACTGCTTGGAAAGTAGGAGAGGTCTTTCGATTACAGTCCAATGAAACCATCTATTACACAGTGAAAAACAAGTCAGCATGTACACCAACTGAGTGGCACTCAACACTACCATTCATGACCAATCACAATCTCATAGGCACATCTATGGTAAGAAGACTTCCAAAGAAAAATGAATGTCGGCACTCACCAATTCTTCCGTATTTCTTCATTGTTTCATATACTCACATATACATAGGACAGGGCGACATGTATGGGGGGGGGGTACCACAAGGCGACAGCACTGTTTCGCTCACTGAAGAGCTTCAAGTGAGGCCAGTTGAAGCTCTTCAGTGAGCGAAACAGTGCTGTTGCCTTGTGGTACCCCCCCCCCCCCCATACATGTCGTCCTGTCCTATGTATATGTGAGTATATGAAATAAAGAAGAAATACGGTAGAATTGGTGAGTGCCGACATTCATTTTTCTTTGGAAATCTATTTATCAAGTTGAACTTACTGTCAGAGCACCAGGTCACATTCCATTACATTGAAGGCTGCTAGTCACACGTTGGCGGAATACGGGTCCAGGTGGGACGCAGTGCCGGACTATTATCTGTTTCTGCTGGACATCTATAGTAAGGTTGTGGTTGTGTTCTCTGGGTACAAGAGGGCATGCTAGTTTTTTTTAATATCCCCTCAGCATAATGGGGATGTGCTAATGAATGGGTCCCTGGCGTTAGGTTTAAAGCTTACTCTCTATATCCCAGTTTTGGCACTGACTTCCAGCAGTCCCAGAATTAAAATACAGTAGGTTTCTCAACTAGCAAGCATATATAGATTTCCAAATCTGCAGCTTATCTGCTGCACAATGTGACATGCTGCAGAATTCAAATCCGCATCGCAGATTCATCTCCAAACGGACTCTCTGCGGATTTCTTAAGGGCCTTTTACACAGGCAGATTATCAGGTGAAGGAGCGTGTCTAGGAATGCTTGTTCACAATAACTGGCCTGTGTGGAATGCTTGATTGTTGTCTTTTGTGCGACCAATAAAATTATTATTAGTCACACATTATCTTGTGCACAGTGATCCCTCAACTTACAATGGCCTCAACATACAATAGTTTCAACATACAATGGTCTTTTCTGGACCATCCTAAGTTGAAAACAGACTCGACATACAATGCTACAGACAGTCCAGATCTGTGAAAAGTGTCACTGGCCGGAAGAACCGACCAATCAGAATGGTCAATTTACTGGTAAAACCCCTGTATTATTGAAGTGTATGCACTGACTGGTGTCTGGTTGCGCCCCCTACAGTACAGGGAGGTATTACATGTTCTGTACTCTTTACTTGTATTACTGAAGTGGATGCACTGACTGGCATCTGGTAGCGCCCCCTACAGTACAGGGAGGTATTACATGTTCTGTACACTTTACCTGTTCCAGGGTTAGCTGCTCCTTTGGACACCAGGTGAGGGCGGCTCCATGTTACTTTTTTAGGACATTGCGTGTACTGTACAGTACCCTGAAGAAGCTCCTCTCCTCTACATAGACCAGTGTTTCCCAAGCAGGGTGCCCCCAACTGTTGCAAAACTACAACTCCCAGCATGCCCGGACAGCCTTTGGCTGTCCGGGCATGCTGGGAGTTGTAGTTTTGCAACAGCTGGAGGCTCTCTGCTTGGGAAACACTGACCTAGACAGTGATTTACAGCTCCCAGCAGATCTTTATTACTTTTATATGTGCGGATTTGCTTTATCTATATTAGTTATCTACTTATTTTTCTTTAATCCCCACTTTTTCCTATTTTTGGATGACATTTTGTTGCCTTTAGAACCGATTACCAGGTTTCCATAGAGTTCTGGTCTCAACATACAATGGTTTCAACATACAATGGTCGTCCTGGAACCGATTAATATTGTAACTTGAGGGACCACTGTACACAGAAGATGTGCGGCCAAAAATAATGCATTTAAAAGGTCTGGAAGAGCGATAAAGCAAACTATATATTTCATAGACTTTGCTTCTACTATAATATACGGTACTGTGGATTTTCTGCGTATCCACCTCACATGAATATACTCTTACAGGGTTTCATATGCATCACTAGGAAATAATACAAAAATGTTAGTGTAGTGTGATAGTGACTGTAGTTTTAAGTTTTACCTACCGCTCCAACATCAAGATAGTTTGGGACTCCAATGATCAGGTCTACAAAATACAAAAAACATATTGTTAAGATTAACAGCCAAACAATTTTTTGCAGCTAGACTGAATGGGGTCTAGTTTCATTACTAGACCATGGACAAACATAGTGCTGTTTTTGGAAAATAAACAGACCCTTTTTCATGCATTCCTGCAAATAATATAAACTTGCATCTCATAGATGGTTTCCAGCTTATCAAAACGTTGTTCAGTCACATTACAAAATGGCTCCCACCAGTCATAAATAAGTCCATACAACACATAGCTTCAATACAATACCTGGATTATCATCATATGTAAATTCACCGTAAGTAACTGAGAACCCTGCAAATAGAAAATGAAAGAAAAAATAGTGAATGATCTGCCTCGCTAGAAGCAAGGATAGGCAAAGCAGCTCTCTCAGCACCTTTGTCAAGTGGTTTTCCAGTTTTCTCGTAGAGAAGTTTTTATAAAACGTATCCTCTATTCACAGGATAGCAAATAATTGTCTGATTGCAAGGCGGGGGTGGGCTATGGGGCCGACCACTGTGACGGGTGGTCCGTCACTCCTGTTCACCACAAGCTATCTACAAAGGTGGGGACCAGAGCACTTAGAGGAGAAGACATGACTGATGAGTTCAGCAGGGAGAAATCGGGCCCCGTACAGGAGACTGCCAGGGGTCCCAGCAGTCGTACCCCCCTCCCCATGATCAGGCACTGATCCCCTATTCTGTGGAGAGTGGATACGTTTTATAAAACCGGTGTACCCCTTTAAGCTAAGTGCATGACATACATTCCAGTCAGTTTCCGAAATTCCTAATTGGAGTGAAACACTAACTTTAAAGGAGATCTGCAGCGGTATATAACTTATCCCCTATCCTGCAGATAAGAGATAAGTGTTTGATCACAGGGGTCCAATCGCTGGTACCCACTTGCGTTCTTCCATACAGGGACCCAGCACTGACATTTCTCTGCATGGCTAGTGTTTGTGTTGTCGACCTCACTGAGGTCGTCAGACACGTCCCCTCTAGTCAGCTCTACTGGAGAGGCCTCTCCCATAGAGATACATGGAGGGGGCATGTCTGATGCGGCGTCATACTGCGGCCGACATGCCTCCTACACAGAGAGAGCCGGAGCCCCATACCGGAGATCGTGGTGGGTCCCAGCGGTCAGACCCCCCATGATCAAACACTTATCCCTTATCTGCAGGATAGGGATAAGTTATATACCGCTGCAGATCTCCTTTAAAGGAAAACCATTTGGAAATGTGGTGCGAGAGCTGCTTTACATACCTTTCCTTCCCACACATCTTAATGACACTCTCCTTCAGGAGAAACATTACCCCTTTGATCGTTGGATGTATACACACCAGATCAAATGCTTAACTTGATGTTTTTGGGCCCTATTGTAAAATCTTTACCAGTTCTCCATTCCTCCAGCTAAGACACAGATTGCTACATATTTTGTTCCATTTATGTCTTCAAAAAGTGTCATGACTGAGCTGGGGTAGTCATCCAACATTGCATTATTTTTAAACAGCAATACCTTCCTCTGGATCAACATTACAGGTCAATCTTTTTTTAGCCTTACAAACTATGTTGCTAGATTAAAAAGTGTGAGAACCTGACATGTATTACCATATAATTTGCTATTCGCGGTCTGGAAAAGCTTGGTGAGAACGAATGTGCATGCTATAATGTCATCTGTCATTTGTAAATTCAAAATGGCTGAATGGGATTTAAATATATAGAGGAAAATAAGATAGTGCGTCATTCCTCGAGGTAACTAAGATAGTAGTTTCCTTGGAGAAAGTATTAATACATGTACAAAAATTTTATTTCTACCAATTAGACGCAAAGATGAAGTGTAAAATGTAACTTTTACTAAATATCAATTAAAATATACAAAGATGAACATACGACCACAACTGGTGCAAAACTACAAAAGTGCAAAAAATAGCCTCAGCAGTTAATTACTAGTCAAATATACACTTGTTACGGTAGATTGAAAATCATGTTAACAATAGGTTCCAAAGTTCCTAGAAGGTAGAAATAGTTAAAAGAATCACTTAGGCAAAACTACACACAGGGATTCTCTTTAGTACTCTACTACCTTGGTCACGGGCCTCCCTCTCATGCCCTCAATAAGGTATAAGACCGTACATATATTTTGCCTTAAAGCATTCTGTTATGTCTTGTACTTAATTATTGTTGATAAATAATACGATGCAACAGCATTGAGATATGTCTTTTTACTGGTTATCCAAAATGGAGACTGAACTAGAAACAAATGAGATTTTTACACATGAGACAAACAAGACAAAAAATAACTGACATTCTTATACTTTAGAACCTCTCAGCTACAGAGCCATCTAGTGGCACCAGACATTCGTAACAGACTGCACTTTTTTATTCTACTTCAGTTGGGAACCAAAACTGTGTAGAAATGTATATATACCTTGATATGCGTCAGCTGAAACTGTAAACTCAGGTGATGTATACAGCTTATGAAAATATCGTTGAATGCCAGTGGGAGCGTTCTGTATAGAGGTCAGCGGCACAGTCATGAATAGTCCTAGATTGGGCAAAGAAGAAATTAGTTACTGTAAACAGTATAAGGGTACATTTACACTTTTTGCTATTGTTTTTCATTGACTTCAGTGAGTATCAAAATCTGCTGCGGAAAATCCACAGCAAAATCCACATGTGTGAAATATGACATTGAATGACATTGTACAAGTTTGAGATTTAACCAGAAGCAACTTTCTTTGAACTGGCAAAGCACAGTAGAGCTACATTGTGCCTTATTTGTGCTGTTTATTTGTTTTCCATGAGTCCCTCCTGACGGAACCATGATTGGAAGATGCTACCCTCACCTCTGTAGCAGGGCTGTTGCAAGGATTTTTGCCACGCTAGGCAAAAGCTAATTTTGCCACCCCCTCAACTCCGCCCATTGGCTCCACCCTTTGACACGCCCCATCTTACTACTGGGGTGACACACTGTAACAAACCTCCTCCTCATGTAATCACATTACTACTGGGGTGTCACACATTGTAACAAAGCACTCCTCATGTAATCACCTACTACTGGGGTGACACACTGTAACAAACCCCCTCCTTACACGACAGCGGTTCCGGCTGGGCGGATGCTTCGGATGAACGGCGGGTGCTTCAAATGCTGGCTAATTACTAACTTTCTTGCAGTGGGTAGAGTGGCGCCCCCATCAAGATGGCGCTTTAGGCGGCTGCCTATTTTGCATATATGCAGAACCGGCCCTGCTCTGTAGGGGTACTCCACTGGCCAGCGTTTGGAAGTAAATGTTTTTGAGCTGTGGGGGTCGGCCACACCCCTCGTGACATCACAGCCATGCCCCCTCAAAGCAAGTCTATGGGAGTAACGCCCCCTTCCATAAACTTGCATTGAGGGGGTGTGACCATGATGTCACGAGGGGTGTCGCCGACCCCCGATGCGTGAAAACAGCGTTCGGAACATTTACTTCCAAACGCTGGCCAGTGGAATACTCCTTTAAAGGCAAATGAATTACACCCAACAACATTTAACCACGGATGGGATACAAGGTGGTGCCATCATGTAGGACTTGTGGAAAATGATTGAACAGTAAGAATAATTAATCAAGGTTCAGGTTTTCCAGAAACATACTGCTTTTCCTTGACCCTAAACCAACAAACTTTGTTTAACCCTCCTTCTTAATATTCATGGTGGTACAGATAGCTTTAAGAAGACAATCGGTATTCCCAAAGCTAAAATAGTACTTGCCATTTTTCCCATCCTCAGAGTCTGCCCTTTTTCCCTCCCCACTCTATATATTAGAGGGCACCTACTCCAGGGAACAAGACTCAGAGTCCGAGGATGATATAACATTAACTCTCTGCTTTTTAGGAAAGGGGGGGAGGTTGGCAGAAACAGAGGGCTCACCCAAATTCCATTTGCTATTGGGGAATTACCTTATACTGTACAATAAATCTCATTTCACCCACTAGAGATGCTCTATCCTCCATATGGACCCCAGCTATACATAGGGAATACAAGTTGTTTTCATAAATAGCTTAAAGAACAGAAGTACACTTGATACATTTTTAGGCTTCTTTATAGGGTCACCCCTTGTCTTCTGAGAAGTCTCCTTTTCACCCTAGAAACCAAAACAGAGAAGAGCCCCAAGAAAAAAAGCTTAGCAAACATTTGCATGATAGTAGGCTTATAGCCCTACCCACAGAACTGGGCTTGGTTGCAGGTTCTGCAGCGTCAGGACAAGCACTTATTGGCCCCGTTCACACTACAGAATTCTCGCGGTCGAATTCCGCCGCCGAAAATGCTTCGGCGCTAGGGCCTCGGGGCACTGAGCCGTCACAATTGATGGCTATGCAGTGCTCGCGGAATCCGCACAAAGAATGAACATGTTCTTTCTTTGCGCGGAACACTTTTAGAGGCGGAAATGTCCGCCGCTGAAATTCCGCAGTGTGAATGGGTCTCGCGGAGACCTGTTCACACTAATGTTAAAGTTCACACCGCGGAATTGCGCCCGCGGAATTCCGCCCGGAAATTCTGCTGAAATTCCGTAGTGTGAACGGGCCATTGAGGAATCCATGGTCTCACGCTATTCCTTTAGGAAATTATGCCTGTTCAGCAAAAGCAGCCTCTTTTTAAATTTGGCGCCAAAATGCAGTAGGGCCCGTCTCAGACACACCAATGGGCCTAATCTTCCAATCTCACATGCCATGTGTTGCAAATCCTGGAACAGATCTGGAAGCCCAGGAGGATTCTTCTTCCAGCAGCATGGGAAGGGTGGAACTTTTTTCCACTTCCATGGTACCATAGCGGCTAGGTTACTCCACCAGGAGTGCTGGCAGCAACCCTGACTCTACAGGAAGGAGAGTCGCCGTAGCCCCCGATCGTTAGGCCCCGTTCACACTATAAAATTCTCAGTTTTTAAACATCCATATGAAGTTCCATCTGGAAATCAGCTGAAAACGGCAGTTACAAAATCCTATACGGCCATTAGAAAATCCCATTATAGTATATGGGATTTTTCTAATAGCCGTTTGAATTTGTTATAGCCCGTTATTAATAGCGGCCATTATTTTGTGACAGAAGATAGTAACGGGAGAAATAGTTCATGAACGGCCGTACAGGATTTTTAGACGGAACTTCGTACGGATTTTTTAAAACTGAGAATTTTGTAGTGTGAAAGAAGCCTTACAGGGACGGGCAGGTCACATCAACAACTCTGTCCACCATAGCACCTCCTTGCCCAATCCGTGTAGAGACAGGAAACACTGAGGGGTGGCCAAGGAGGAGCTGCTTTTAAACAAAAACTGTCAGCCTGTTCACCCACACTAAACCCAATCCATTGGGTTATAGTGGGGGTGAACCGGAGTCCAACAAGGGGTCATTTACTTAAATATGTCCAGTAGGTCCTGAGATATGTCCTCCAAAAGATCCTCTGCTAAATTCAGTGAACACTAGAAAATCAGCAGTGTTTCTGTCCAAAAACCGAATCATGTGGATTTGGATTTGTTGAAGATTTGGGTGCAGAATATGCAATTTAAATACCTGCAGTTTTGGATTTTGCTGATTATGGATTTGGACTACCCAATTATAGGCAATGGGGAAAATCTGTAATAAAATCGATTTTCCAAACATTGGTTCTGCTGATTTGTTTGGCAGCATGTTCGCTCCGGAGGCTGATGATAGCGGGTGCTGCATGAAAGATTTCGGGGGTCCCCAGTGGCAAGACCCCCACGATCAGGCATCTTATCCCCTATCCTTTGGATAGGGGATAAGATGTCTTAGGGCCGGAGTACCCCTTTAACAAACACAATGTAACTCCAAGTCAATGACACTTCTGTGAAATCACACTGTCCACTCAGGAAGCAACACTGATTGACAATCAATTTCACATGCTGTTGTGCAAATGGAACAGACAACAGGTGGAAATTATATGCAATTAGCAAGACACCCCCAATAAAGGAGTGGTTCTGCAGGTGGTGACCACAGACCACTTCTCAGTTCCTATGCTTCCTGGCTGATGTTTTGGTCACTTTTGAACGCTGGCGGTGCTTTCACTCTAGTGGTAGCATGAGGCGGAGTCTACAACCCATTGATTTCCATTGATCATTTTTGTGTGATTTTGTTGTCAGCACATTCAACTATGTAAAGACTAAAGTATTTCATACGCTCATATGATTAGTTCATTCATTCAGATCTAGGATGTGTTATCTTAGTGCTGCCTTTATGTTTTTTGAACAGTGTAGATAACGCAAGTCTTTACATATAAAAGTAAGAAAGATCTGCTGGGAGCTGTAAATCACTGTCTATGTAGAGGACAGGAGCTTCTTCAGGGTCCTATACAGTACACACAGTATCCCAAAAAAGTAAAATGGAGCTGCCCCCACCTGGAGCAGCTATCCCTGGCACAGGTAAAGAGTAGTACAGAACATGTAGTACCTCCCTGTACTGTAGGGGGCGCTACCAGACAGCCAGTCAGTGCATGCACTTTGGAATACAGGGGTTTTACCAGTGAAATGCCCATTCTGCTTGGTCGGTTCTTTCAGCCATTGCCAGTTTTCGCAGATCTGGACTGTCTGTAGCATTGTATGTTGAGTCTGGTTTCAAGTTACAATGGGCCAGAAAAGACCATTGTATGTTGAAAATATTGTATGTTGAGGCCATTGTAAGTTGAGGGATCACTATATATATATATATATATATATATATATATATATATATATATTTGTGGTCAGGACTTTGAACCGTGCATGGGCTTACCTGTTAACTCCTGCCAAGGCCACCTGCAAGAAACTAGATTTACCAAGACCTAACACAAAACTCTACTTATAACATAGAACAGCGGTTGAGGTGTGCCTGAAAATCGCGTCGAGGGTCCGCCTATAGAGGGCAAAAATACACCACCAGTTAGGGTAATTAAGTATCATTTATTTATAATGCCAAAAATTGAAATGCCTCTGCCATTTCCCTTGAGGGATCTGGGACATAAGTGGTATATGCATCAGAACGCCACCTCCCCAACTTCTGGATGACATGTACAGGCACCTTGTGCCTGGAGGCCGCCGATGCTGCTCCTATGCGGAATGAGTGACCTGAGAACTCTCTGGGGTTGTGTCCTAAATTGCCAAGCAGCGTGCGGACATGCAATGTGAAAAGAGAAGTGGTAAGAGCACCCCCACCGAAACAGTGGTGGCAACAGTGGCGACTCCGGAGGCTTATCATGGAGGAACTCAACCAGTTGTGCCAACACCGCCACCGGGCACCAGTTGTTGCCTGAAGGAAAATACTTAACCACCGCCCCCCACCTGCAAGTTTTTGTGTCGGACAGTGAAACTTCGAACCAAGAACCCTGCCACCTTAAATGAGCCTTCTGTGGATGTGTCGCTCCCCGCCTGACACATGAAAATTCACCCGGCCGGAGGAAGCCATAGAAGGCTAGATAACTGGCAGATTTGATTATCAGACTGCGCTCGAAGCCAAACGGGTTATTGGCTAATGCGTCAGACATGGCTCGGAACAGGTCGCCGCTGATCGGTTTCCTGAGAGGTGGCGCTGTGGCGCTACGAGCCACCACCCCTCTGAGCGCAGCCTTGACAGCCTGAGATGATAGGATAGATAGCCTGTCTGGGTGGGATAAAGAAATGAAATGCTGAATGCCCGAAAGGTAAGATTTAACAGTGCTATGAGACAGGTGCAGAGAAGAGTGGCAGAAACCGATGAAAGATAGAATGATAGTGGTGTCGTAAGAAAAGGGGATGCTATGTTGCGACAGATATGACCTAAAGGTGTCGTGTGCTGCATGATAGGCTTTTCTGGTATTGGGGGCTAAGGCGTCCGACATTAACTCCCGGGCCACCTGTGTGTAATAATTCAGTCCAAGATTAATTGTGCCAGGCAAGGGGGTTGTGTTCCTACTGCGTCTGCTTGCGGAGCCACCTGTGAAAAGAGATGAAAATTAGCCCTGGACAGAGCATCTGCGGCCGTGTTGTCTACCCCCGGTATGTGTCTGGCTACAAAATTGAAGTTGTGTTGTAAGGACACCCAGACTAGCCTGCGCATGAATGACATGACAGTAGCATGCCTGGAACTGCCCTTGTTGACTATGGCAACTGTCGCCTGATTGTCACACTGAAACTCCACTGTCTGCCCTGACCACTTGTCGCCCCATGTCACTGCAGCTGCTACAATGGGGAAAACCTCAAAAAGTGCCAAAGTGCTGCTGAAGCCTGCCAGAGCCAATACCTGCTTGGACCATTGGCCCGCCATCCACCTGCCGCCCCACACTGCACCATAACCGGTGGAAGATGACGCATCGGTGCAGATCTTGGGGGACAACTCGGAGGCTGGCGGGACAAACATAGCCGTCCCATTCTATTGTGCCATGAACCTATCCCACATGTTCAGGTCAGCCAGGGCTTGGCAATCTAACCAAACCCTACTGTGTTGATGAGGGACACCATGCAGCAAAGACAATATTCTGGATACGAACGCTCTGCCCTGCGGAATTGCTCGCATAGCAAATGCCAGCATTCCCAGCAAGCTCTGCAACTCGCCCTTGGTCGTGACCTGGGAGACCGTGTACTTGTGGATAGTGTCTCTGATACGGTTGAGTTTGTCAGTGGGCAAGCTGACTTGCATTGCGACTGAATCTAGGATTACTCCCAGAAAGGTGAGACACTTAGTTGGACCGACCGTTTTCTTGGGAGACACTGGCACCCCAATATCAGTGAACAGTTTCAGCAATCTGACCAACTGGTCCGGCTCTTCCCTCGGGCGACTGAGCAGAAGAAAGTCATCCAAATAATGGATGACCTGGCTGCATCCAGAGACATTTAACCAGCAGCCAGTGCAATGCCTGGGCCAGTTGGTCAAACAGCCACGGGCTGCTCTTGCATCCGAAAGTCAACTTGGAAGCAAAATAATATGCCCCCTGCCATTTGAGCCCAAACCATTGCCACTGGTCCCTGTGCAATGGTAGCAACTTGAAGGCATCAGTGATATCCGCCTTCGCCATTCAAGTCCCTGGGCCGAGCGCCAAGATGACCTGAATAGCCTGGTCTATGGAAGAATAATGCATGCTAAACTCCTCGGATGGAATGAGAGAGTTGATACTGGGGACAAGTGACCCATGAGGAGCCGACAAGTCAAATATCAGTCTCTTTTACCCATTGAACTTGCCTGTTACCACCCCTACCGGACTGACCCTCCAAGACCTGAATGGAGAAACTAACAAGGGGCCAATCATATAACCTTTCATTAGCTCAGCATTTATTAATTCAGTGACAACAGCGGGATCGTTTACGGCAGACAGCAGATTGTCGCATTCAAATGTGGCCTGCGGCAGTGTGACCATGCCGGCGTGGAAGCCTCTATCAAAACTATTGATCAACCACTGGAGCCAATCTGGGTCCGGGTGATCCGCGAGCAGAGCGGCCAGGACTGGGGTACGTACCCCGCCTAGTCATGCTGGCCCTTTCTGCCTACATGCAGAGCCCGGATGTGCCCTGAAGCAGTAGAAGCAGACGTGTAATAACCTGCAATTGCTGAAGTTGCACGAAGACATGTTATAGTTGTTACAAATTTGTGAGCCTCCGAGATAGTGTACTGGACGGCCCAACTTATCCACGGAAGGTGCGGACCTGCTGAAACTGTCCGTGGAAGTGGACAGTCTGGTGGCGCCCTGCTCGCCCTGTTGAGCCAGCCCTACACACCACGCCGTAGTATGCGTGATTGATTGAGAGGCGGCACATGCGGGGAATTTGAGATTTGCGAAGTGGCTGCAGAACATCTGTGAATCTTCGATGCTCCTGTCCGTGAGGTACCCATCTTGGCTGAAGGCCGCCGCTGCCATGGCTGAGAAACTTCTATGATAATCGTAGAAATGGGTACCACCGTATTTGTATGCGTATTCAGTAACCCTCAGCAAATACAGGTCGAGCTCCTCTCTGCGCTCCGGCCTCGCTGAGCATATCACCTCCCTGTATTTGCTGAAGGCAATCACAAACTCGTGAATATTTAGCTTCCGTTTCAGCCTGGTGTCCTTACTCTTAAGGACAACAGATAAGTCAGCGCACGCTACCGTTCTAGTGTCCTCAACGTCGAAGGCAGATAGCAACAGGGCCGCCAAATTGATGTCCTTCCCTTCCAGTATGTCCTTTCTCAGGGCCGCTGGGACAAAATGGACTGGTGACACCCTTGATGGCCCAGAGTGCCTACCTGGGTTGCCTACCGGAACAGGGGCAGACATCTGTGTAGGCGTTGGCGCCTGCATTGCTGCTGGAGCTGGGGGCCCCTGAATGCCCCTTCTCTCCAGAGAATCCAGCCTGCCCAACATGGAAGTCACCATTGCATGCAGTTCAGAGAGGGTGGACTGGCCCGAGGTCCCCTCCTGACTGTCGCCAGCCCCCTGATCCGCCATGAGGAGTTTGTACAACTCTGCTTTTCGGGCGGTTGCTGGAAATGGAATTGCCCTCTTGCGCAACTCCTCCATCAACTTGGGGATCGTCCAAGCCCTGTAAGCTGCAGAGGAGGGCGTCCCTCGCACGGAGCTTCTAGCTGGTGTATCAGGGATGGACATCGGGTCCTCTATGTCTGACACGTGAGACATGACCTGTCCGGGCCGTAACGGGTGCTGGGGAAAAAAACGGTAATCGTGAGTCACCAGATATGAGAAACGTGTACCCCCCTTGCTGAGTACTGGCTGACCTTACCACCACTGTAACACAACAGTAAGACACCTGAAACGAACAGCAAATCGACTGTAACCCTGCAAACAACCGAATACATACTTAATGTTAGCTTACAGCTGCAGACTGCCCGTGCAATGTGGCCGAACCCAAGAGTGCTGACCGTAGCGCCAGTGCGACCCAGAGTACCACCTGAATAGTTTGAAACGAGGCCTGACCGTGTGTCTGACCGAGAACGTGTGCATGACGCGTATAGTCATGAATAATTAAACCGTGAACACCTCCTGACTGCGAGTCAAGATTACAGTGTGCACCGTTTCTAACTAACTAGCGATGGCTCTGAAGACGTGTCAGCAACCACCGCAGGCAAGTGGTCACCCTTGAAGAAGAGTCAAGATCGCAGTGACCACTACCCGTGTAAACGAAATGCTCTGTATGCGTGACAGTAGCAATGACGCCTTGAACCCTATCTGACATGTCGAGTCAGATATACAGTGATTCAGGGCCTATGTGTAACAGCAGCAGTGCGTAACATTAACTAATGTAACAGGAGTATTAAGCATTTAACTGAAATGACGTGAACTAGCGTCTGCTAGCGAAAGTGATGACCACCGTGAAACGTGAATAAATAACATGAACAACCGCCGTACGGTTGGTACTGACCGTAGCCAAGTTTGCAATGACCAGGAACGTAACGACCACCTAACTGGATACAGCCCACCTAATCTGCAAGAGAAACTAACAGTGTTCTAACCATATGGTTTACGCGCCACCTACCACCTCTGACCCATACATGCTGGCACCCCCTAGCCCCCCCCCCCCTATGCCTGAAACTACCCTAACCCCACTAATTACTTGGCTACCCCAAGCCTCTGACCCGGTACCCCGATATGCATGACCACCCCGCCCCCCCTAAACCGAAGCCACAGTAATATGGATTATAGTATTAACTTACAAGCTGCCCCTTGTCTGCGACAGTGCATGTGTCAGGAACTGTGGCCTGACACCGGTGCACCATGAGCCAGCCCCTTATTACTGCATGGTACCAATACACTCTGTAAGCCTAACACATTTCCTCACACACATTTTTTTTTTTTTCCAGCGCCACCTGCTGGCCATCCGTGGAGCTATACCGCCGGCTTACTGGCATGCGTGTGACTCCGCCCGTTCAGAACCCCGTGTTACACGTGAGACGCCGGCACAGGGAGACCCACGTGGGTCGCGTCTCCCCGCGCCTGCCATGCCGCCAGCTGCCGCTGGATCCAGAGGCCATGTTCACTGCGGCCAGCCCGGGCACGCGCTGCACCGACGGACCGCCGCCTACATAACACGCTGGGTGCCGGAGCCTGCCCGCCAAACGAGGGGAGCAATAGCAACAGATCAGGGCCCCAGTAAAAGAAACCTGCCGGTCACCCGGAACTTACCTGCACCACCACACACCTGACCCAGCGTACGCAACGAAAAAACCCCCGCAATTTCGCCAACCCAGCATACACCCAGAGGGAGGGGCCGATGGATGTTAAATAGCCAAAGCCCCTCCCACAAATTCAGCCTGATAGGCTTCCCACATATATATATATGCTCCAAAGCCACCATATAAGCTCCAAAGCCACCATACTGGATATGTTCCCTGTAAACCACCCTGCCTGATATGCATGGCTCCTGTGGCCCCTTTTGTCTTCTCTGGCTGCTTTTGTATTCTTTGCCATCCTTACCTCCCCTTGCCTACATCTTCCAGCTTGCTCTGCAAGCCAGCTCCCTCTCTAAGAGCAGCCCCCATCCTCCTGCTCTGAGTAGCAGAGAGAGGTTCAGTATCTGATTGGCTATGGCTGCATACACCTCCCAGTCCTCAGCACTAAAGGGAGCATGACTCATCAGTGCAGGGCAGAAACCACATGGTCAGTGTCTCTCACGAGGGCAGGGGGCTGCTTTCAGAGAGGGATTTAGACAGAGACAGGCTGGAGTGGATGGCTGGATCATATAATTCCCTCACTTCATGTAAGTGACAACCAAAGAGGGGAAACAGCTCTAAATAGCTAATTACTTATATCTAGACATTTAAATAGGTTTATGAGAGGGAAAGGATGGGCTAGTTCCCCAGAGTACCCCTTTAAGGTAGAACTTGCTATCAGGTCACCCCACAGGAGACGTAAACACAGAAGACTATGCAAAGCAAAGACTTACCATCAAAAAAGAAGCCAGTTGGCGCTCCTGCTAACAGCAGTCCATCCTGCAAAAGAGAAAGCAGGATCCTAATGGTGAATAATAGTCTAAAACTGCTCTCTATTTGTAACAAAAATTCAGTGATATCTACTTCCACCTATTATGATCCTCATGATCAGCTTCTATGTCAGACTAGTAATTTCAAGAACTGTGTAATGTAAAACAGCACCACACCTGTCCTAAGGTTGTGTGTGGTATTACATTACAACTTGGCTCTCCATTTAATTGAGCTGAGCTGCAATACTACGCCCAATCTGCAGACAAATGCGATGCTCTGTTTTTCTATTGCTGGATAATCCCTTTAAGTTCCCTTAGGTGGCACTGTAGAGCAAAATTTTATTAATTATATCTGCAGGGAATAAAAATTTAAAAAAACTGCACAATTTTGCCATTGTTTTTGTGTGTGTGTGTGTTTTAACCTCTTGGGGGCAAAGGGTGTACCTGTACGCCCTTGTCCCGCTCTTCTATGATGCGCACTCAGGAGCTGAGCGCGGGTCATAGCGGGGGAGCCCGATAGTGATGCCTGGCATTAACCCCTTAGGCGCTGCAATCAAAGTTGTTAGCGGCATCTAAAATGTTAAAATGCCCGTCCCGGCTGCTCAGCGGTGCTAATCGGGACCACCCCGGTGAAACTGCGGTGTCCCGATCAGTTGAGAGGATGGCGGAAGGCATAGCATTGAACAGTATATGCAATCTGAAGATGGCATGTAATAGTCCCCTATGGGTAAAAAAAAAAAAGTTAATAAGTGATTTAACCCCTTCCCTACTAAAAGTTTGAAACATCCCCCTTTCCCACAAAAAATACGTAAACAAAAATAAACATAGGTGGTATCACCGAGTGCAGAAATGTCCAAGCTTTAAAAAGTTAAGTTACTTTAACCACATGGTCAATGGCATATTACGTAAATAAATAGCAAATTCCAGAATTGCGTATTTTTGGGTGACTTTATATACCCTAAACATTTTTTTATTAAAAGTGGTCAAAAGTCCCATCAAAACAAAAATGGTATTGATAAAAACTACAGATCATGGCGCAAAAAATTTGCCCTCACACATCCCCGTATACAGATAAATAAAAAGTTATAGGGGCCAGATGAGGACATTTCTAAACATGCAAATTTTCATACAAAAAGTTTTAATTTTTTTAAAGAAGTAAAACAAAATCAAACCTATTTGAGTTAAATTTTTACCGAAGAGAGCACTGCGTAGAGTTGAGAGCCCCCCAAATTTACAAAATGGCGTTTTGTTTTGTTTTTCATTTTTGCCCCACAAAAATTTTTTTTTATTGAAATTATTGATTTCCTTACAAAGTTAAATTGGTGGCGCAAAAAACAAGCCCTCATATGGGTGTGTAGGTGTAAAACTGAAAGTGTTATGATTTTTAGAAGGGTAGGAGGAAAAAACAAAAGTGCAAAAAAAATGGCCTGGTCCTCAAGGGGTTAAACTTACAACATTTACCTTGTGTTAAAAATAACAATACAACTTTATTGTTTGGGTCAGTATGATTACATGATATAAGTATATGGTTTTTTTATTGGAAAATTGGAGCATTTCCAAGGCATGCTCTGTGACCTGTGCAGAGATCATAGTACAGGGAGAGGGAGGCCAATCTGTGAGCTTTAGCTATTGTGTTATCTATATACTGGCGTCACTATTTTCTGTAATCCTGTTTGTGATAAGGAGGAGACTGCTGAGAAGTGATCTGTACAGAACAGGAAGCCTCAGCTTAGTTTTAAGCTCTGATGTCAGAATAAAAACTGCAAGATTTTAGGATTTTTTTTAAAGGAAAACTGTTCGATATTTTCTCCCGCACTATCCACAGGTACTGATGGATAGTGCAGGAGACGCTGATTAAAACGAGCCCTACCTTACCCGGATCCACCCGGCCGTTCGCCCGCAATTGTACTTTTATTCTATGTGTATATCTTGCTGTAACTGGCACGGGCGGGGCTTTTGCAGCTAACTGGCACTGACGTTATCCCCCCTCCCTCCAGTTAGGAGCGGTGAAGAGAGGGAGAGCTGGAGGGAGGGGGTGAATATTCATCAGTGACATCAGTGCCAGTTAGCTGCAGAAGCCCCGCCCGTGCCAGTTACAGCAAGATATACACATAGAATAAAATGTCCAAGCAGTGAACAAAGTGTTCAGCTCACCCTCAGCGGCCCCAAGCGCACGGACTGTGCAAGGCAAGCACCACTTCAAAGGAGAAAGGAGGAATGTCCAGCGCAGATGGTCGTGCAAAGATGAATGTTCTTTATTGAATAAAAGCCATGACAGGAGCAAAGTTACGCGTTTCAGGCGCATTAGCACCCTTAGTCGTACATAAAATAAAACCACAAATGTCTGTATATTTATAGGGGAAATGACGTGGCTCACAGGGAAGGCAGCAGGTGAGATTAATCAAACAGCCGCCCTCCCCGAGCCCGTAACTTAACCCTTTACAATAATAGTAGAGATATACAAACTTAAAATCTTGATATAGAACAAAGAAAATGTGCAATAACATACATACAAATCTCAAGGTGAATGTATAAATTATACAAGTAGAAAAAATATATATTAAATTCACCAAAATAGAACATAGGTGATTGCACAAAAACCGCGTATGTCACAATCGGTCTGTCTGAATATGTATCAAGCGGAAATAGACATGTACCAAACAGATACATATTGACAGAACACCAGGATAAAGAAAAAA
Organism: Hyla sarda; assembly: GCF_029499605.1. NCBI lineage: Eukaryota > Metazoa > Chordata > Amphibia > Anura > Hylidae > Hyla > Hyla sarda. The sequence continues at coordinate 39,854,889 of NC_079200.1, forward strand.
TGTATATTAAATGTTAGGTGAGTGGTTACCAACATATCTATATATCATTTAAGTTTAAAATTTATGCATTTAAGTTGGAAACCACAGGCCCAACATACCGTATTTTTCACCGTGTAAGACGCACTTTTTCTTCCCCAAAACTGGGGGGAAAAAGTCGGTGCGTCTTATACGGTGAATACACCCCTATCGCGGCGGTCCCTGCGGCCATCAACGGCCGGGACCCGCGGCTAATACAGGACATCACCGATCGCGGTGATGCCCTGTATTAACCCTTCAGACGCGGTGATCAAAGCTGACCGCCGCGTCTGAAGGGAAAGTGACACTAACCCGGCTGTTCAGCGATTTCACCGCGGCGGTCCCGAACAGCCCGACAGAATAGCCGGGTTAGTGCTTACAGGACACCGGGGGGGAACCTTACCTGCCTCCTCGGTGTCTTCTCCGTTCAGGGATCCCCTGTATGGCCAGCGCTTTCTTTCCCCGTCATCACGTCGCGTACGTGCGTCGGCGTGCGTAACGACGTGATGGCGGCGACGGAGAGTGAGGATACCCGGCCGGCAGCAGAGACGTTCCGGAGCGACGGGGACACGGCGACAACGATGGAGCGACATCCAGGGCAGCGGTGACGGGTCCGGAGCGGCGGGGACACGTGAGTATTACCTCCTCCTGCAGTGGTCTTCAATCTGCGGACCTCCAGATGTTGCAAAACTACAACTCCCAGCATGCCCGGACAGCCAACGGCTGTCCGGGCATGCTGGAAGTTGTAGTTTTGCAACATCTGGAGGTCCGCAGGTTGAAGACCACTATTGGGTTCAAAATCTTTATTTTTTTAGATTTTATACGCCGGTGCGTCCTATAGGACGCAAAATACGGTATAAAGAAAGTCACTCTTACACAAGTCTCACAAATATAAAAATATATTTAAAAAAAAGAGAATTACTCAGTATATTAAATGTGAAACTTGTAAAAAAAAATGACGTGTGTTAATAATGTAAGATGACATCCTGTCGTTTATTAAGACCTTGAGGTGTTCTGGTTGCAAGTTTGATAATCCAGTACACCTCTCAGTTGAGTAATTTCTGCTTGTGATCACCACCACGTATGGGCAAAAAAACATTTTCAATTGCAGATAAGCGAATGGACGAGAAATCTCCACCATGGTGTTGAGCACAGTCAAGAGATACTGCAGATACGTTCCTGGAGTTGAAATGGGGAATGTCAGATAGATGTTTCCTAATGCGTGTTTTGAGACTATTAGTCGTGCATCCCACATACTGTAATTTACAAGTCGTACACGACAGGAGATACACCACATATTTAGTATTACAATTGATGTATTGTTTAATATTATAGGTGGCTCCTGTCGCGTACGACGTGACAACAGATGTGGGAGACAGAATGTTATAACAGATACAACGTGTGTGTCCATACTTATATGTCCCCACAGTTTTTAACCAAGTAGAAGATGATGTATTGTGGGAAGAAAACAAAGAAGGTGAAAGGGTCTGACCAAGAGTGGGAGCACGCTTAGCTACACATCGAAAACCTGCACTCATTGTAGGTTGTAGTTGAGGATCAGACGTAATAAGTGGTATGTATTTTTTCAAGATGTTGCATATTTGGGAATATTGAGCACTGTACTGAGTAGAAAAAAGTTATAGTATTGGAGCTGGCTTTAGTAGACTGTTTGACTTTAAGTAAATCATCTCTGGTCTTAGATATAGCAATTCTTTTAGCGCGGTCTAATGACCACTGGGGGTACCCTCTGTGATGTAAGCGACGGGACAATTTCTCCATCTCCATAGAAAAATCTTGAACAGTAGTACAATTGCGTCTAGCTCTAATAGCCTCCCCCATGGGGAGATTATTGACCACATGTGAGGGATGACACGAGCGTGCATGTAAAGTAGAATTTGCATGTAATTTGCATGTAAATTAGAAATAATGTATGGCTTAAAGACATTAGATGATGAAAACAAGTAGAGATGTTCCCAATATGACATGTAGATATTTGCTATGGAGGGGGAGAAGTGCGCACCCATACATGCCCCGGTGGTCTGCAGGAAGAACTGATCATCAAACATAAAAAAATTGTGAGTAAGTAAATAATCGTAAACCATGATCATATATTCCTGCAGACCATCGGGGTATTGGGAATACACAGATAAAAACCATGCCAATGCTGTTTTAGCACGGCTATGGGGGATAACAGAATAAAGTGAAGTAACGTCTGCGGTAATCCACGAAAACTGTTCGGACCACTCCAAATTCTCAACAGCTGATAAAAGATGTTTGGTATCTTGAATAAAGCCAGGAATTGTTTGAATGAGTTACGGGCTCGGGGAGGGCGGCTGTTTGATTAATCTCACCTTCTGCCTTCCCTGTGAGCCACGTAATTTCCCCTATAAATATACAGACATTTGTGGTTTCATTTTATGTACGACTAAGGGTGCTAACGCACCTGAAACGCGTTACTTTGCTCCTGTCATGGCTTTTATTCAATAAAGAACATTCATCTTTGCACGACCATCTGCGCTGGACATTCCTCCTTTCTACATAGAATAAAAGTACAATTGCGGGCGAACAGCCGGGCGGATCTGGGTAAGGTAGGGCTCGTTTTAATCAGCGTCTCCCGCACTATCCATCAGTACTGTGGATAGTGCGGGAGAAAATTTCTGACACTTTTCATTTAATAATATAGATAATATTGTAGTGTTGTCTCAGCAGCCACCCCGCTCGTCATTCTCCCCCAGAGAAAATACATCATCCTTTGCTGTCTCAGGATGCCTGGCTGGATCTGGTCTGAGTTTAAGCCCCGCCCCCTAAATGATGTCCTAAAAAATCCAAGACCTCACATTGTTTTGTCGATGTTGCTGTGTGGTGGATTGTATTGTTATTCTCTGTGTTGGTTTTCATTTATAATTTTTGGGTACATATGACTTTTTTTAATTACATTTTTGGGGGTAGATGGATAACAAAAAAATTCAAAAGAAAAGTTTTTTTCTTCTGTGATTTAACATGCAGATTCAATAATGAGATAATTTATTGTTCATGAAGGGTTAATATAAATTATGTATGTTTTGTTAACTATTAGTCCCACAAGGGGACTTGGATTGTATAATTGCCTAAATAATAGATTGCTCTACCTCTGTATTATGCCTGCCAGCATAACGCAGGGTCCAGCACAGCACAAGCCCCTTGGCTGATGTTGAAGTCTATTGGCCCCCAATGCAAAGAAAAAGGGAAACCCCTCACCATCCCTAAAATCGATAATATGCTGCAGTTGATAGTGACTGCAGCAGCTAAGGCATTCATAAGCCTGATAATCAAATCAATTGTCTTGCTTATTGTATGTTCATAAATCCAAACTGCACATCAGTGGTGAATCTGCCAATCACATTTCATAATAGCGCTTGTGCATGGAACTCTGCTCAGCGTGGTACGGTTGTCTCAGCATCTATACCATCCAGCGTGGCCTGCGTCTTCACCTCTAGAGCTGAAAATTGCACGGGCTTACAATTTTAGACCTACGCTTTAAGCTCCCATTGATTTCAATGGGAACTGAAAGCAACTGCACAAAAGTAACATGTCCCTTCTTATTACATGGAAAACAATGCCAAGGTTTTTGAAAAACATTGTTTTCTTTTTACACATTTCCAGATTAAAGAAGATGTCCCGCCAAAAGTGATAAAAAAAACAACTTGACTAAACATAAGCTCACTATGACTCCACAAGGCATCCCAGCTGATTTGTTTCAAAATCAGACCTCCATAGCCCCCATAAACAGGCTTTGAAAATCCTGCTTAATCAGCAACATACTCCACACCCTGGGCTTGTTTCCTGTGTGAGCTGCATGGAGGGGCTGCTGTGAGAGTGTGCAGGGAGGGGTGTGTGTGTTGCCCTCTGGCCAATCAGGGACACTCAAACACAGCACACTGAAGCTGTCAGCTCTCTGAGCAGGGGAGAAGGGAGTGTGTAGTGTCGTCTACGGTAGACGCTAGTCATCAGTGTCATAAGATCTACTGGATTTCCTGCCTGGAGAGAAACTAGGTATGTGCTCAGCCAAGATTACACTTCACATTGTGAAGCTATTTAAAGGTAATTTTATTTGGCTGGAGTTCTCCTTTAAATCATAAAGGAGATTTTTTTTTTTTAAACAAAAAAGCGCATGGTTTTTGAGATGGAAATCTCTGTGGTTTCTGTTTCAAAAGTCACATCGGTTTTACTTGTGCAAACATTCCCAAAGGCAGGAACAAACCAAGAAGGAAATGGAAATGGTGCGATCATTAGGATGAGAACAGGCAGTGCAGTGATAGGAAGGGATTAATATACTTATAGTTCAACTTATCTGCACTGGAAAAATGTAACATCATTGTTATGTCTAGGGCAGCGCATAAGAGGGGGTGGAGCATGATACAGGGATTCACAAAACAAGAGGTAATCTGTTTCATACCCCACCTCTCAGGTCCTGTATTAGGCATAACACAGTATCAGAAATACAGTCATGGCGGTAAATGTTGGCAACCCTGAATTTTTTCAACAAAATGAAGTATTTCTCAAAGAAAAGGATTGCAGTAACACGTTTTGATATACACACGTTTATTCCCTTTGTATGTATTGGAACTAAACCAAAAAAGGGAGGAAAAAAGGCAAATTTGACATAATGTCACACCAAACTGGACAAAATTATTGGCACCCTTTCAAAATTGTGGATAAATAAGATTGTTTGAAGCATGTGATGCTCCTTTAAACTCACCTGGGGCAAGTAACAGGTGTGGGCAATATAAAAATCACACCTGAAAGCAGATAAAAAGGAGAGAAGTTCACTTAGACTTTGCATTGTGTGTCTGTGCGTGTCACACTAAGCATGGACAATAGAAAGAGGAGAAGAGAACAAAAATTGTGGAAAAATATCAACAATCTCAAGGTTACAAGTCCATCTCCAGAGATCTAGATTTGCCTTTGTCCACAGTGCGCAACATTATCAAGAAGTTTGCAACCCATAGCATTGTAGCTAATCTACCTGGGCATGGACAGAAGAGCAAAATTGATGAAAGGTGTCCAGTCGAGATAGTCCAGATGGTGGATAAGCAGCCCCAAACAAGTTCCAAAGGTATTCAAGCTGTCCTGCAGGCTCAGGGAGCATCAGTATCAGCGTGAACTATCCGTCGACATTTAAATGAAATAAAACGCTATGGAGGAGACCAAGGAGGACCCCACTGATGACACAGAGACATAAAAAAGCAAGACTACCCTTTGCCAAAATGGACTTGAGTAAGCCAAAATCCTTCTGGGAAAATGTCTTGTGGACAGATGAGACCAAGATAGAGCTTTTTGGTAAAGCACATCATTCTACTGTTTACCGAAAACAGAATAAAGCCTACAAAGAAAAGAACACAGTACCTACAGTGAAAAATGATGGAGGTTCAATGATGTTTTAGGGTTGTTTTGCTGACTCTGGCACCAGGTGCCTTGAATGTGTACAAGGCATCATGAAATCTGAGGATTACCAACGGATTTTGGGTCGCACTGTACAGCCCAGTGTCAGAAAGCTGGGTTTGCGTCCAAGATCTTGGGTCTCCCAGCAGGACAATGACCCCAAACATACGTCAAAAAGTACCCAGAAATGGATGGCAACAAAGCGCTGGAGAGTTCTGAAGTGGCAGCAATGAGTCCAGATCTAAATCCCATTGAACACCTGTGGAGAGATCTTAAAATTGCTGTTGGGAAAAGGCGCCTTCCAATAAGAGAAACCTGGAGCAGTTTGTAAAGGAAGAGTGGTCCAACATTCCGGCTGAGAGGTGTAAGAAGCCTATTGATGGTTATAGGAAGCGACTGATTTCAGTTATTTTTTCCAAAGGGTGTGCAACCAAATATTAAGTTAAGGGTCCCAATAATTTAGTCCAGCCCATTTTTGGACTTTGGTGTGACATTATGTCCAATTTGCTTTTTTTCCTCCCTTTTTTGGTTTAGTTCCAATACACACAAAGGGAATAAACATGTGTATAGCAGAAAATGTGTTACTGCAATCCTTTTCTGTGAGAAATACTTAATTTTCTTGAAAAACTTCAGGGGTGCCAACATTTACTGCCATGACCGTATGTATATATATATATATATATATATATATATATATATATATATATATATACATACACACACATTTAGAGTTTTTTTTTTTCCTGTAATAATAGATCTTCACAATAAATTGGAGCTCAGCTGTGATATAATAAATCTAGAACTATAACTTACCTTGCTTATTTCTGCACTGAATCCAAGCTCACAATCACGTTTATCGTTTCCTGTGTAGTGACAAAACAATGTATATATATATATATATATATAGATATATGTATACACTAAGAGTGTAATTTCCATTCAATTGTTCTTGTATTATTTAGCTTAATGCTTATGCAGTTCCCACCAATAGTCTGCAGGTGGCACCGTGAACCAACAATATATCAATCATACGTAGTGACGGCATTTAGAGGTGACCCATTAACTGAGAAGGAAAATCTAAGTCATAAATGTTCCATTTCAATATATGAGTCACTTATAAAAAAAAAAAAAAACTATTTGCAATATTCCACAGTCAAAATCCATGTTGCAGATGTTAAGCAATACTATATTTGTGCCTGCATTGAAGGTTTTGTATGCACTGTTTAGTCTGGCAACATGGTAGATAACATGACGGACCCATTACAGTCAATGGGGTCTGTCAGACTCAATCAGAGTGTAGCATCCAGCAGAAACCATTATTTCCATTGTTCTGCTCTTATGACTGAGCAGAACAATAGGGGGAAAACCACAGTAGTGTAAACCCAGGCGAATTTGGAAAATATTACTTTCTTTAATTGTATTTTATACAATGCATTATGGGAGTAAAGATGTCAGTAACAAGTTGCATATCTGACAACAGATTAATAAATCATATTCAATAGTAGAGGAAAGCAGGGAAGAGCTCTCCTATTAGAGCACTATCACTTTAAAGCCAGTGAGGAGGATTGATATGCCGTACAGCACAGGAATCCAGAACAGAACAGGACAGAACAGCACAGGAATCCAGAACAGAAGTGACACCTGCGGGGTGCAGGTAAAGCATCAATACATAATACAATAGAAAAGCGATAGCATGCACTCCCCGCTGGGATAGTGTCCAGGCGTCTGGAGGTCAAGGGTCACGGGACAGCATGTCAGGATCCGCCGGAGCGCTCAGAGGTTACACCTGCCATTTCACGCGACAGTGCATGTTTCTTCCGGCCTCTTCGACTTTGTCATCACGCTGCATCCTTTATGTCATGTGACTGCAAAGGTGACCATAGCAACATATTAACAATGATGCTCGGCTATTGCACAGGAATTCTAACACTAAGTAAAACTAAACAACAAAGTGTGATTAAAAACAATGGCCCACATTTATCATTGTCTTTAGACTGTTTTTAGTGTCTAAAAAGGGGCAAAAAAAAGGAGCAAACAGGGTTTTTTGCACCTTTTTTGCGCCTTTTTGTTTACACATTTCTGCTGATTTTGAGTTGCAATCCACTGATTTTGGCAACACACATGATATGGAGGGGATTTATCAACTGGGCCTTTTTGTGAAAAGGAACAAAAAAGGCGCAAAGCCACTGAAAAGTCTCTAAAAATACAACAGCCCAGGCTTGGTGTAGCTTTTTGGTGTGACCTGCACAAAATTTATCAAATGCTCTTTGACCATTTAATACATTTGGTTCTCGTACACATTATCAGCACACACAAAAAAAAGGTGTAAAAAATGCTTCACTTACACCTACAATGATAAATGTGGGCCAATAAGAGTAAAGTGTAGTGGCATAGTCTGACTATACTAGGCTGTATGAAATCGAGTAAATAAACTGGGCAGTCAGATCTTACTCAAAAACTGTACACAATTGGCGCTTGGTCTTACTGATATAAAACATGTTGCATGGGCATACAATATAATAAATTACAAATTATAAAGTGCTCATGCATGTAATTAACTGGGCGATATTGTGTGAAATGCCTCCTAATCTACAGAAATCTGCACAGGTATTGAATTGGCAGTACTTACAACTTTCAGCCAATTGCTAGTCTCCATATTGTCTCCTCTTTTTTTCTTTATTTTGATGTAATCAGAGACCGTCTTGTTTTTTCTATAGGTAACTACTGGTTGCTTCCCAGCTACTTCTTTTAGGTCGTTGTCATTCTCAAGAATATACCGGTGTCACCTCACTGCATTATTAATTTGAGAGTTCATTTGAGTGTCGGTAAAAGAAAACCCAAATCTTTTGTCCAGAGCCTTTTTCCGGGTATTATGTAGCATATTACTTTGTTTCATGGTTTTGACCTTTTCATAGGCTGTATTGATAATGGATATTGGGTATCCTCTTTCTAGGAGCCTAACTTTCAGTTCTCCTACTTGCCGCTCAAAGCTTATGGGATCACTGTTGATCCTTTTTAGCCTAATAAATTGGCTGAAGGGAGATACCCCTATTCACATGCATAGGGTGTGAACTATTATAATGTAAGATGGAATTTCTTGCAATGTCCTTCCTGTATCCTTCATCACCACCCCCTCTGGTGTGGCTATAATTTTCATGTCCAGGAACTCTATTTGAGATCCGCCAAACACACTGGTAAATTTCATGTTCATATTGTTAACTGTATTTAAGTGTTGAACAAATTCCTGTAATGATTCCTCTGACCCCTCCGAGACCATCAAGATGTCATCTATGTACCTCTTAAAGGCTTTAATGTGTCTCGTAAATGGATTCCTTGTCGAGAATATATATATTTTTCTCAAACACGGCTAAAAATTAATTAGCATATGTGAACGAAATGGGCGTGCCCATTGTAGTGCCGGTTTTCTGCTTGAACCACTGTTACCAGTATTGAAAGGTGTTGTGGGAGAGAATAAAGGGGGTGGCTTCTGTAATTAAATCGATATAATCTGCAGATTTCTCTGTGTGCTAAAAGAAGGGACGGATAGCCTGTACACCCGCATCGTGAGGGATGTGGGTGTACAGGCTCTCGATGTCTACCGATACTAATCGGTATGTGACCTGCCAGAAAAAAATTATCAAAAAAACTTAAGATGTCATTAGAATCTTTCATGTAAGATGGGATCTCTTGAACTAAGGGGCGGAGCGCCAGGTCTAAATACTTTCACAGATACTCTGTTACGGACCCGATCACAGCCACAATAGGGTGGTCAGGGGGGATCGGTCCGCGACTTATGTACCTTAGGTACAAAGTCTGTTTTTTAGGATAAACTGGTATCAACTTTTCTGCATTGTGATGGTCTAAAACTCCTTTTTCTGTATATCGTCTCAAGAATGATCTTAAAGCATTAAGAATTCTTAATGTCGGGTCTGTGGCTAGACGTTCATACACATCCTCGTCAGAGAGTTGTCTGTCTGCTTCTCTTTTATATTGTTCTGTAAGCATCAGCACTATTGCCCCTCCTTTGTCTGCTCTAAGATTTTCTTGCATTGCCATCCAGTCTAAGGCTTGTTTCTCTTTCAATGTCAAATTGACATCTTTCTCAGGGTAAATAAGACATTTGACATCCCTTAACACTGCTTTAGCAAATAGGTCTAGGGGGGTTCCAGGGTTCACTGGAGGATTGAATGTAGACTGCTTACCTCCTACGAATCTATCTACTGTCAATTCTGTCTTAATAGTGAATGAAGCTTCAGCTGCTAGTTCATCTAGATCTCTAACACACTGGTTTTCCAGCTTGTTGAATCCTTCTATCTTACTGAAGCCTAAAGGGCCAATACTACAAGGGGATTCCCTCTCTGGGCATGTAGTATGCAAAGATGTTTTACTATTATTCTTATACATCTTAATTTTTCTCACTGCTTTAAATAAATCCACCTCAAATTGAGTGTAGTTGAAATTTTCATGGAGCCCATAATTAAGGCCTTTGGAAAGGGTCATGGTGACATAAGATGGAACAGTTATTCCTAAAATATTATCTACATTGTCAGGTGCTCTCATTGGTGCCAGAACACCGACTTCCTTTTGTGCTGAAATCTGTTTTTGTTTCCTCCTCTTACGTTTCCTCTTTTTGTTTCCTCCTCTTATGTTTTCATAAGAAAAAGAGGAGTCCAGATTACTGGACAACAGACTCAGATAGGAGTGCCTTGGACGAGGCTTCTAAAGATGCCCCCAGTGATCAGCACCAGAGAGAGAGAAGAGAAGGAGTAAGACCCGATGGGAGAAATGTAAGAGGAGGAAACCAAAACAGATTTCAGCACATGAGAGAACCTGACAATGTAATTAATATTTCAGGAATAACTGTTCCATCTGATGTCACTATGACCCTTTCCAAAGGCCTTAATTATGGGCTCCATGAAAATTTCAACTACACTCAATTTGAGGTGGATTTATTTAAAGCAGTGAGAAAAATCAACCTGTATAAGATGTATAAGAATAATAATAAAAAATCTTTGCATACTACATGCCCTGAGAGTGAATCCCCTTGTAGTATTGGCCCTTTAGGCTTTAGTACAGTAGAAGGATTCAACGAGCTGGAAAACCAGTGTGTTAAAGATCTAGATGAACTTGCAGCTGAAGCTCCGTTCACTACTGAGACAAAACCAACAGTAGATAGATTCGTAGGAGGTAAGCAGTATACATTCAATTCTCCAGTGACCCCTGGAACCCCCTAGACCTATTTGCTAAAGCAGTGTTAAGGGATGTCAAATGTCTTATTTACCCTGAGAAAGATGTCAATTTGACATTGAAAAAGAAACAAGCCTTAGACTGGCTGGCAATGCAAGAAAATCTTATAGTTACAAGAGCAGACAAAGGAGGGGCAATAGTGCTGATGCTTACAGAACAATATAAAAGAGAAGCAGACAGACAACTCTCGGACAAGGATGTGTATGAACGTCTAGCCACAGACCCAAAATTAAGAATTCTTAATGCTTTAAGATCATTCTTGAGACGATATACAGAAAAAGGAGTTTTAGACCATCACACTGTAGAAAAGTTGCTGCCAGTTTATCCTAAAAAACAGACTTTGTACCTCCTACTGAAGGTACATAAGTCGCGGACCGATCCCCCCTGGCCTCCCTATTGTGGCTGTGATCGGGTCCGTAACAGAGTATTTAGACTGGGGACTCAGCCCCTTAGTTCAAGAGATCCCATCTTACTTTAAAGGGGTATTCCAGGCCAAAACCTATTTTTTATATATCAACTGACTCTGGAAAGTTAAACAGATTTGTAAATTACTTCGATTAAAAAATCTTAATCCTTGCAATAGTTATTAGCTTCTGAAGTTGAGTTGTTTTTTCTGTCTAACTGCTTTCTGATGACTCACGTCCCGGGAGCTGTGCAGTTCCTATGAGGATATTCTCCCATCATGCACAGCTCCCGGGACGTGACATCATCATTGAGCAGTTAGACAGAAAACTTCAGAAGCTAATAACTATTGAAAGGATTTAAGATTTTTTTAATAGAAGTAATTTACAAATCTGTTTAACTTTCCGGAGCCAGTTGATATATAAAAAAAAGTTTTTGCCTGGAATACCCCTTTAAAGATTCTAATCACGTCTTAAGTTTTTTTGATAATTTTTTCTGGCAGGTCACATACCGATTAGTATCGGTAGACGTCGAGAGCCTGTACACCCACATCCCTCACAATGCGGGTGTACAGGCTATACGTCACTTCCTTAAGCACAAAGAAATCTGCAGATTTTAATGATTTCATTACAGAAGCCACCCATTTTATTCTCTCCCACAACACCTTCAATATGGGTAACAGTGGTTCAAGCAGAAAACCGGCATGGCAATGGGCACGCCCATTTCATACACATATGCTAATTTATTTTTAGCCGTGTTTGAAAGAAAATATATATTCTCGACCCGGAATCCTTTTGCGAGAGACATTAAAGCCTTTAAGAGGTACGTAGATAACATCTTGAGGGTCTCGGAGGGGTCAGAGGAATCATTCCAGGAATTTGTTCAACACTTAAATACAGTTAACAATATGAATATGAAATTTACCAGTGTGTTCGGCGGATCTCAAATAGAGTTCCTGGACAAGAAAATTATAGCCACACCGGAGGGGGTGGTGACAGAAGGATACAGGAAGGACATTGCAAGAAATTCCATCTTACATATAATAATTCACACCCTATGCATGTGAAAAGGGGTATCTCCCTTCAGCCAATTTATTAGGCTAAAAGGATCAACATTGATCCCATAAGCTACGAGCGGCAAGTAGGAGAACTGAAAGTTAGGGGAAAGAGGATACCCAATATCCATTATCAATACAGTCTATGAAAAGGTCAAAACCATGAAACGGAGTGATATGCTACATAATACCTGGAAAAAGGCTCTGGACAAAAGATTTGGGTTTTCTTTTAACCAACTCTCAAATTAATAATGCAGTGAGGTGACACCGGTATATTCTTGAGAATGACAACAACCTAAAAGAGTTAGCTGGGAAGCAACCAGTAGTTACCTATAGAAAAAAACAAGATGGTCTCTGATTACATCAGAATAAAGAAAAAAAGAGGAGACAATATGGAGACTAGCAATTGGCTGAATTGCTGCCAATTCAATACCTGTGCAGATCTCTGTAGATTAGGAGGCATTTCACACAATATAGCCCAGTTAATTACATGCACGAGCACTTTTGTAAGTTATTATATTGTATGCCCATGCAACATGTTTTACATCAGTAAGACCAAGCGCCAATTGTGTACACGGTCTCTATGCCTTAAGGACAGGGAAGGGTATCCCGAGATTAGCTGAACATCTAGCTACATGTCACGCTAATGATGCTAGTGTCCTCAGATTCGGAGGCTTTGAACATGTGACACATCTATATGCATGGATTTTAAAGTGTAATGCCCAGGGTCCCACTGGTTTCAACGAAATCATTGACTTGTCTCAGTTTTTGAGTAACATATGACTGCCCAGTTTATTTACTTGATTTCATACAGCCTCGTATAGTCTGACTATGCCACTATGCTTTACACTTATTGTTTGTAATTACACTTCGTAGTTCAGTTTTACTCACTATTAGTATTCCTGTGCAATAGCCGAGTGTCATTGTTGATATGTTGCTATGGTCCCCTTTGCAGTCACAAAATATAAAAGATGCAGCGCGATGACGTAGTCGGAGAGGCCGGAAGAAGCGCGCACTGTCACGTTAAACGACCAGCGTAACCTCTGAGCACTTCGGCGGATCCTGACATGCTGTCCCGTGAACCTGGACACTATCCCAGCGGTGAGTGCATGCTATCGCATTTCTATTGTATTATCTACAGTAAGAAATCAGCTTCCTAAGGTAACCAACAGAGTTATGAAAGCCAATATAAATATGAAGAAAGAGATATAAAATAACAGAAATACTTTTTAAGCTTGTAAATTTTTTCTTACGATTTGAATTAGTTTGTATTGCAACACATATCTAAGAAAAGTAAGGCTATTAAAATATGTTAAAACGCAACTGTCATGAGGTTTAGGGCATATAACCTAACCACAGTGTGTGTATGGTGTGTAAAATATGTCTCCAAACTTACTTTTATCCCTCTTATTACGCCTTTTATTAGCTCAAAAAACACTTTTATATACTGCCACTAATACCCGGTGTGATTGACACACAGGTCCCAGCACATGCGCCCATTATCTTTCATATGTAGGCGCCGACAACATTTCTTTACAGAGCGCGAGTGCTCACGGACAGTGCCCTTCCTTCTTCTCTTACTTCTCCCTGTGAGGGAGACGCCCTGGGCGCTTCTGCATTCCCTAGAGGCAGAGAGCACTCACTCTCTGCCCCCAGTATTGCCCGGGCACACGAAGGCATCAGACAGAGCACTCACATATGAAAGATAAGGGGCGCATGCGCTGGGACCAGTGTGTCAATCACACAGCGGTCCCAGCGCTGGTGTACAGGGGATAGGCGTGGCGGCCGCGGGGAATAGCGAACCCCTGGCCTATCCGACTGTCAGTGGCTGCTAATAAAAGTGTTTTTTGAGCTAATAAAATCCGTAATAAGAGGGATAAAAGTAAGGCTGGGGACATATTTTACACACCATACACACTGTGGTTAGGTTATATGCCCCAAATCTCATGACTGTTGCGCTTTAAGCATATACAATATATACTTGTGTGTTATAAGCGGTACATTAGCCGTACGATAATTCCTTAGGGCGTAGGTATACTCTACAGTAAGCTCTCGACATGGAGCAAATTCATAGCTGTTCTTCAGATCCGTAGTCAAGTAACAAGCTCCAGTGGGAGTTTTCCCAGATTGATTGAATCTATCGCCTCTAAGTTGGAATGTAAAATGTTGCAAAGGGGCGCAAGCCTAAAAGGAGAAAGTGAGAGAACATGTTGCATGACAAATAATTTACATACATTCATTAGCACACGCACACACATTAAGCTAGATTTTAAATAAATGTTTCACCAATTTTTCCCCAATGGTTTTAGAATTATATATATTTTTTTCCATTCTAATGGGCGCAGCCATCTTGCTTAAGTTGCTTTTAACAGCATTTAGTTATGTGCTTTACAGCAAGCCCCATGAACATAAACACAATAGTCTGGAGCAGACCCTAATCAATAGAAATTAAGCATTTCCTAGGCATGCTCTGTAGCTTGCGCAGAGGTCATTGTAGAGGGAGGGGGAGGCTAAGCTGTGAGCCTCAGCTATTGTTTTCTCTATACACTGGTGTCACCTTTTACTGTTATTCTGTTTGTGAAATGGAGGAGACTGCTTAGAAGTGATCTGTACAAAACAAGAAGCCTCAGCTTAGTTTAGGGCTTAGAGGTCCAAATAACCTCTATTTTTGAACATAGAAATTATATTTTTTTATTATTTTCTAATTTATATAATAATGTGGTGTTTTCTCAGCGGCTGCCTCGCTCCTTCTTCCCCCCTAAGAGACAACGCATTATGCTCTGCTGTCTCAAGGAGGCTTGGCTGTATCTGAACTCAAGCCCCACCTTGAGTGTTGAGATCACCACTGACCAACCCCCACCGCCTACCATGCGGAGCATTTCCATTGGCAGAGGAGCAGACAGGAATTTAATACAGCATGTCCTACAGACTGTTCTGCTGTGTTATGAAATGTTCTGCAGAAGCTCTGGGCAGGGTACTGGCAGGATTGCTATCAGAAGAGAGTAGGCAGAATGGGAAGACTGTGATGAACAGCTATGGGAAAGAAAAAGCATTCTGGGTACTGTAGTACTGAGCAACTGCTCAACCAGGATGTACAGTCATAATCTGGGAAAATAAACTACAGAGCAACACATCAACACAGTGCATCAAGTGCCCGATAATCCAAACCCATATCATCACTTACCTCTTCCCCCTAGCCTGTGATTGATGGCCTCTAAGCTGTCCTTTCAGTTCCCCACCTCTGATTAATTTCACCCATGAGCTGACTATATGTTTCCTGGTAATTCACATTGAAGGAGATTTATCATTCTTTTCAAATGTATGACTTTTATACGACAAATTTTTTTAACTTACTTTTGCTTACATGCGACCTATTTATGAAATAGTCGTACGACCTTGATAAATAAATCACACGTAAGCAAAACCCGAGAAACCCGCTTAAAAAAGCATTTTTTTAAAGCAGAAAAGTTTTCCCTTATGTTAATATAGCCAAAGTTCTTTATCTACCCTTTATTACCAGTAGCATTGCTAGAGAGTGACAGGAAGGGGGAGGGGGGGGGGATACCGCATTGGGTGACACCCTGACTGGCCTGCCTGGCACTAAATAACTGCACTCCAACTATCCCGCAACAACCCATCCACCCTCCTCAGAAATTAAAAAAAATATTAAAAACATACTATCCGTACTCATTTTGTGACATTGGTGGGCGGAGTCTTGCATCGCTGCGCTGAGGCCGGAGTTTACGTCAGGAAGACAGCGCAGCACCAACAGGCACATAAAATGCATGTATAGAAAAGTCGCAGGTTCGCAAGTACGTGCAACTTTTTTACGCAAAAAAAAATCTACTACGGAGCTTGATAAATCTCCTTCATTATGTTTTCCTATTCTTTTACATTAACAAATTGAAGGAGATCATCAGAGGCATATTGGTAGGATATGCCATGTGTTTCTGGGGTGCCAGATTTGGACTCGGTAAAGCTCGGTAAAGCAAAGCAATCCCTTTAGATATGTAGCCTAAAAACACAAAGCAAAGGCGCTCCCTGTGGAGGATCACACGTGCTAATGTCGGACAAGAACGGGAATACAGGTGGTCTCTTACCCGCTCCGGTTGTGTACCAGCATACACAACAATGGTTAGCGCGTGTTTGAAAGGAGATTTGGATTATCCGTCTGCAGCCTTCCCATAGAAACTTGTATAATACGGTGAACTTCGTAGCTAATAGGGACTTGTGTGGTGCTGACAGGAACAAAGAGGCTTCAGGTCGGCAGGTTCAGGTAAAAAAGCTTTATTCGGCCAAGATGCAACGCGTTTCACTGCGCAAGCGCAGTGAAACGCGTTGCATCTTGGCCGAATAAAGCTTTTTTACCTGAACCTGCCGACCTGGAGCCTCTTTGTTCCGGTCAGCGCCACACAAGTCCCTATTACCTCCGAAGTTCACCGTATTATACTTTAGATATGTAGGAAATGTAGTCAGACAGCGTTCCTGGTTGGTAGCAGAGTGCTACCTGACAAGATTGGAGGTGGTTCCAGTGATTTGTCATCATTCGTTAAAGTGGGAAAACATTTAAAGGAGTTGTTCAGAATATGAAAAGGATTTACTTGCAACCGCTTTTGGTGTATCTGTGACAAAAGCAACAAATATGATCATAAATTCTGAGTGCGCTGCAGTGAATTCACCAGTAATGCCATAGTCAGACTGTATTGTGCTCTTTGGAACATAAATCCAGCATCAGATACTGAGCATGTCCAGGTCAGTGGATAAACTCTCATATTAGAATAATCCAGGCATAACCTTACATTTAATGCTAGTCTATTTATATCTATAATATAATGTATAGCATTAACTCATACCAGAATGTTAGTTTTCCAGGTTCTTACTGTTGCGCCAAACCACTGGTCAGACTTAAAAACCTGTACTACATTATTCTTAGAGTCATTTATGTCACCTATGAAATAGATAAAACATGGTTAGCTGGAGAATAAACATATAAAATTATAGAGCACTGATATAGCAAACGGATTAAAGGGGTACTCCGGTGAAAAACTTTATTATTATTATTTTTTTTTAATCAACTGGTGCCAGAAAGTTAAACAGATTTGTAAATTACAGATTTGTAATCCTTCCTGTACTTATTAGCTGTTGAATACTACAGTGGAAATTCTTTTCTGTTTGAAACACAGAGCTCTCTGCTGACATCATGATCACAGTGCTCTCTGCTGACATCTCTGTCCATTTTAGGAACTGTACAGAACAGCATATGTTTGCCATGGGGATTTCCTTTTACTCTGGACAGTTCCTAAAATGGACAGAGATGTCAGCAGAGAGCACTGTGCTCATGATGTCAGCAGACAGCTCTGTGTTTCAAACAGAAAAGAATTTCCACTGTAGTATTCAGCAGCTAATAAGTACAGGAAGGATTAAGATTTTTTAATAGAAGTAATTTACAAATCTGTTTAACTTTCTGACACCAGTTGATTTAAAAAAAAAAAAAAAAAAAAAGTTTTTCACCGGAGTACCCCTTTAAGTCTACATGCATATGGTTGGATTAGGCGTGGTTCATACATGGAGTTTTTGTTGGAAAAAAGCCTCAATTTTTTTCCTTTATATTTCCAATTCCTTTTGAATCCAATTCTGGCTTTGGATACAACAAAAAAAGAAAAACCTGGATGAAAAAAGTCCACAAACACTTTCAACAACGTGTAAAACCTTTATAGCTCCATATAACCTTTGAGTTGTATGGAATAGTAATAAAGCCCCCATAGACTTTAAATCACCAAAGAAAAAGAAATTGTGGCATGTTCCATACAACAGAGTTCGGCTAGGGCTACACGGCATCACCAAGTCGAATACAAGTCACAGAGCCATATACAATTTTGCCTGCAATTTGCCTATGACTTGGTGTTATTTTAAAGCAGGGGTCTCAAACTTCAGGCCCATGGGCAATTTGCGGCCCGCAGAACAAAATTTTGCGGCCAGCACCAGGGATCTGGAAATTGTATCGCCCGACGCCCGGGACATGCAGTTCCGGGCGCCGGGCAGGTGATTTCTTCCGGCAATTAGCCCTGCTTCAGGCAAGCAGGGCTAAATTCCGGAAGACTTCACACACTTCGGCAAACACTGCTACATGGGACCCAGTGGACATATGACGGGGCAACCAGTCTTGCCCCATCACTAAACTGCTACTTGCATCTGCCTGCAGGGACTTCCTGGTGGAGGTGAGTGACGTCATCGCAATCGCCGGGCAGGGACGCCAACATCCTGCACAGCGCGTGCAATGACGTCACTTATAGCGTGCACCTCCGCCAGGAAGTCCCCGCAGGCAGATGCAAGTAGTGCAGTCTGTGTTATGGCTACCTAATGTGGGGAATCTGTGCTATGGCTACCTAATGTGGGGAATCTGTGCTAAAGCTACCTAATGTGGGGAAACTGTGCTAAGGCTACCTAATGTGGGGAAACTGTGCTAAGGCTACCTAATGTGGGGAATCTGTGCTATGGCTACCTAATGTGGGGAATCTGTGCTATGGCTACCTAATGTGGGGAAACTGTGCTAAGGTTACCTAATGTGGGGAAACTGTGCTAAGGTTACCTAATGTGGGGAAACTGTGCTAAGGTTACCTAATGTGGGGAATCTGTGCTACGGCTACCTAATGTGGGGAAACGATGCTACCTAATGTGGGGAAACTGCTACCTTCCTAATGTGGGGAAACTGCTGCCTACCTAATGTCCCCCCCGTCCCCCCCCAGCAGTAGCACCCCCATCATCTGTCAGATCATGCTATTACCACATGGGGGTAGGGGAAATGGGGGAGGGGTGTTGCTGGTGGATGATGGGGGTTCTACTGCTGGTGGCGGTGTTGCTGGTGGATGATGAAGGGCGCATGATGGGGGCATTATATGTGAGGTGCACACAATGGGGGCATTATATGTCAGGGGCACATGATGGGGGCATTATATGTGAGGGGCACATGATGGGGCATTATATGTGAGGGGCACATGATGCGGCCATTATATGTGAGGGGCACATGATGGGGGCATTATATGTGAGGGACACATGATGGGGGAATTATATGTGAGGGGCGCATGTGGCCCAGCCTAACCCAGCCGCTACCTCCAGTAGCCCCCAGATAATTTGAGTTTGAGACCCCTGATTTAAAGCAATCCAGCATCAAGTCAAGCATTTTGAAGTGTATTGTAGCAACACCATATACAGGAAGAGCAACATTTTGATATGTAAAGCAAGTGTGGGACTTTGTCAAGTCTAGAAACCCACACTTGCATCACAGGTCGAAACACTGGCAGTTCAACTATTTTGCTAAACTTCAAGCTCAACTGTCATGAAATTGTCCCCCATAAAATATTCCTAGAGTGACACAGCTGTTTACAATGACAATTTAGGCATAGCTTTTAAAGGGATTATCTACCATAAGGTGATTTTAGTACATACCTGGCAGATAGTAATGGACATGCTTAGGAAGGATCTGCCCTTGTCTTGGGGATAAATGGCTATATTGTGAGATTACCATAACACTGAGGATAGCTTTTGCGAACTTGTATTTGCTGTTTGACTTTTCTTTTTTTTGACTACAAATCCCACAATTCCATTTTCCTCCCTCCCACACATCAGCCATCCCACCCATTGAAACAAAAGACCTGTGGTTTTCAATCAGGGTGCCTACAGCTGTTGCATTAGTTGCAGATTGATCTCTCTCCCACCAAGCGATCGCTCCACCCATTGAAGCAGACAGGCTCCCTGTCATCAGCTGACCAGTGAGTCAGGTCTCGGCCGCATTGCAAGCTGGGAAAAATCTGAGACAACAGTAATTTTGTATGCTGTTAAAAATAAATATTGGGGTGAAAATCACAGAAGAATTGTGAGAAAACCGTCACACACAGGTACAGGCACTATTTTATGAACTACACTAACTTTACAGCCCCTGTAGCATAGTCAAATAAAAAAAAATCCTGGAATACCCCTTTAATCAGTAGCCAGCAACAGTCGGATAGGCGTAGCTATGCCCTGTGGCCCCACACCTATCCCCTATATGTCAGCACTGGGACCGCTGTGTGATTGACATACAGGTCCCAGTGCATCCACATCTGATCATTCTTACATGCAGGCGGCGAGTTTTCAGAGCGAGCGCTCACTCCCGATGGCCCCAGTGTAATTGGGTAATGCTGGAGGCAGAGGGTGAGCAAGCTCTCCGCCTCTAGTTATCACAGCGCTTCACACTGGTCTTTTATTCTAAAGTTGTGTGTGTGCAGAAGGAGCTCTGAAAACTTGCCACCCGCACGTAGGAATGATCGGGTGGGCATGCGCTGGTGCCTGTGTGTCAATCACACAGCAGTCCCAGTGGTGACATACAGGGGATAGGCATTGTGTCTGTGGGGCATAGTCACGTTTTGTCTGACTGTTGCTGACTACTGAATAAAGCATTTTTTAGCCTGATCAATGCTGCAAAAAAGCCGCAAAAGCTATGCCTCAATTGTCATTGTAAACAGCTGTGTCACTCTGGGAATAGTTTATGGGGACAATTTCATGACATTTGCGCTTTCAAGATACATTGGCTGGATGCTGGATTGCTTTACAATCAAGTATTTAAGAAGTACCTAAGTCTGTCTGGTTTTGTGCGTGCGTTGATTATTTTTGGAAGTGGTGTGGTCTTACATATGGATTATGGGAGACATTTATCAATGTTGGTGTAAGGTAGTAAAGATTTTACCCCTGTTTGGACAGTTGCTCAAAATGTACCAAAAAGGTACTCCGGACTTGATAAACTTTGTGCAATTCTAGAAACCAGTAGGCTGCAGAGATTTGTTTAAGCTTGGTGCTCTAGTATAGATACTTTTGTGTGTCCTATTAGGTGGTATAGGTTTGCGCAAAAAAAAAACACTTCTTAATTTAATTTGCGCAAATAATAAATACATCTCCACTATAAAAAGTGGGGTACGGTGCACCAAATAATGTTCTACCGAAAATTGCACAAACAAATTGCTCAGAAAAAATGCCATTGCGCAAAACTTGCAGGGACATTTAGAACACTGAAATGGTGTAAAGCATGTCAAGTGTAGTAACACAACCGCATTCACAATCATTAGTTGCAAAGTTACTCTTGCAGCCAAAGTCGCCACCTAGCACTAGCCTTATCCTCCTATAGAACCACCTTGGACATGCAGGGCCTATTGTACAAGGTGCTACTGTGTGCATAAGGCTCATAGTTTAACACAACAGTCTGAAAGGTGCTTTTAAATTGAGGTTCGAATTTTGTTGTCATTGGGTGTTCTGGATCTATGAGGGAATGGATATTAAAAGGCTTCCAAATAGCAATGATGCAGTTAAAGTGTGAAACAACAGGATTGGACAGAATGAAATGTGGACCATCCCAATTACCATTTAATGTTGACAGATCCCATTAAAAATCAAAGCTTTCATAGGAATATCTCACAACATAGTCCAATAGGTCCCTCCTCCATATTAGGAACACACAATGCTAAGTGCGATACTAAGTGCTGATGATGGCTGCTGTCAGAACTAGAGCTAGGAGCGGTAAGTGCCTATACAGTGATCCATCAACTTACAATGGTCTCAACATACAATAGTTTCAACAAACACTGCTCAAAAAAATAAAGGGAACACTTAAACAACACAATGTAACTCCAAGTCAATGACACTTCTGTGAAATCACACTGTCCACTCAGGAAGAACACTGATTGACAATCAATTTCACATGCTGTTGTGCAAATGGAACAGACAACTGGTGGAAATTATAGGCAATTAGCAAGTAACCCCCCAATAAAGGAGTGGTTCTGCAGGTGGTGACCACAGACCACTTCTCAGTTCCTATGCTTCCAGGATGATGTTTTGGTCACTTTTGCTGCAGTGCTTTCACTCTAGTGGTAGCATGAGACGGAGTCTACAACCCACACAAGTGGCTCAGGTAGTGCAGCTCATCCAGGATGGCACATCAATGCGAGCTGTGGCAAGAAGGTTTGCTGTGTCTGTCAGCGTAGTGTCCAGAGCATGGAGGCGCTACCAGGAGACAGGCCAGTACATCAGGAGACGTGGAAGAGGCCAAAGGAGGGTAACAACCCAGCAGCAGGACCGCTATCTCCGCCTTTGTGCAAGGAGGAGCAGGAGGAGCACTGCCAGAGCCCTGCAAAATGACCTCCAGCAGGCCACAAATGTGCATGGGTCCACTCAAATGGTCAGAAACAGAATCCATGAGGGTGGTATGAGGGCCCGACATCCACAAGTGGGGGTTGTGCTTACAGCCCAACACTGTGCAGGGCGCTTGGTATTTGCCAGAGAACACCAAGATTGGCAAATTCACCAATGGCGCCCTGTGCTCTTCACAAATGAAAGCAGGTTCACACTGAGCACATGTGACAGACATGACAGAACATTCTGCTGCCTGCAACATCCTCCAGCATGACCGGTTTGGCGGTGGGTCAGTAATGGTATGGAGTAGCCTGACTGCCATGAGGTACCGAGATGAGATCCTGAGACCCCTTGTGAGACCATATGCTGGTGCGGTTGGCCCTGGGTTCCTCCTAATACAAGACAATGCTAGACCTCATGTGGATGGAGTGTGTCAGCAGTTCCTGCAAGAGGAAGGCATTGATGCTATGGACTGGCCGCCCGTTCTCCAGACCTGAATCCGATTGAGCACATCTGGGACATCATGTCTTGCTCCATCCACCAACACCACGTTGCACCACAGACTGTCCAGGAGTTGGCGGATGCTTTATTCCAGGTCTGGGAGGACATCCCTCAGGAGACCATCCACCACCTCATCAGGATCATGCCCAGGCATTGTAGGGAGGTCATACAGGCACGTGGAGGCCACACACACTACTGAGCCTCATTGTGACTTGTTTTAAGGACATTACATAAAGTTTGATCAGCCTGTAGTGTGGTTTTCCACTTTGATTCTGAGTGTGACTCCATATCCAGACCTCCATGGGTTGATAAATTTGATTTCCATTGATAATTTTTGTGTGATTTTGTTGTCAGCACATTCAACTAAGTAAAGACGAAAGTATTTCATACTATTAGTTCATTCATTCAGATCTAGAATGTGTTATCTTAGTGTTCCCTTTATTTTTATTTTTTGAGCAGTGTAAAATGGTATTTTCTGGCTCATTGTAACTTGAAACCAGACTCAACATACAATGCTCTGGACAGTCCAGATCTGCGAAACATAGCAGTGGCTGGAAGATCTGACCAATCAGAATGGGCATTCACTGGTAAAACACCTGTATTACTGAAGTGCATGTACTGACTGGTGTCTGGTAGCGCCCCCTACAGTACAGGGAGGTATTACATGTTCTGTACTACTCTTTACCTGTGCCACGGTTAGCTGCTCCTTTGGACACCAGGTGAGGGCAGCACCATTTTACTTTTTTAGGACACTGTGTACTGTACAGGACCCTGAAGAAGCTCCTGTCCTCTACATAGACAGTGATTTACAGCTCCCAGCAGATCTTTCTTACTTTTATATGTAAGGACTTGCTATATCTATGTTAGTTATCTACTTATTTTTCTTTAATCCTCACTTTTTCCTATTTTTGAATGACATTTTGGTGGCTTTAGAACCAATGACCAGGTTTCCATAGAGTTATGGTCTCAACATACAGTGGTTGTCCTGGAGCCGATTAATATTGTAACTTGAGGGACCACTGTAATCTTTACTATTTTGTCTGATCTAGAGTCTAAATTTCATCTCTGGTCTGGGGCCAAACACTCGTTTGCCAATTTCACACAGATGTACAGTAAATGGCCAGATACCAATTAACATTCATATTATGTTTGACAAAGCCAGAGGAATACCATGTTACTTCAGAGCCCTGCTGCAAATTGTGTGTCAGACACCCTACTCCAACAATCACATCACCTCTGCTACTAATCCTTGTGTAGTAGAGGGTCTGTAGCCAAAAAACAAGAAGGGCCCCTTCCCTACTTTCACCCTTGTCTCCCTCACGTTGCAGATTATAATATACATTACCACCTGCATAATATCACTGCACCTGTTCGGTCAAATGGTATGATAGAGCAACCATTGCTTCCAAACTGCCATGGGCACAGGAAGACGCCACCACCACTAGTGACCCCGGGCTGAGAAGTGTTCAGTTTTGGAGCGCCAACAACAATGCTGAACCTAAAAAGGGACAAAAAGGTTTCCAAAAGTTACATTTGGAAAGTAGTCTTAATACTACACATGTATAAAAATAACAGACTGAATAACTTTGATTAACCCGTATTGGTGTATTCACTCGAAAAGTATCCTGAGCATATTTCATGCGCTGTTTTAGTTTAGTCATTTCGTTTACATCGAAAGTTACAGCATAAAAACTGCAGCCTTAACTCCTGGGCATCAAATATGCTCAGAATACTGTGTCAATACACCCTTAGGGTAGGGTAACACGAACCACATCCGCAGCATTTTTCAAGCTGCAGATGCGCTGACGGCCTGTTGCCGCTGGGTAGCTCTGTGTGTTTGCTCATATCAGTGATTCTGCCTCTAAGGGCAGATACACAGAAATACCCAGTCCCTCCTTAAGGCTTGAACTCCACTGATGTTTTTTTTTGCAAAAACGCCATTAAAAACACCAATTTTCCCGCACTGCGTTTTTTCAGTGAAAAAAATGCCACGGCCAGATGTTAGCTGCAAGTCAATAGTAAACTGCAAAATACCAGATTCACTTGGCGTTTTTTTAATCCTTTTGTCGTCTTTCAGCAATTTCGGGCTCAGAGGCTGGATTTTCAAAACGCCCAACAGAACCTAGTTTGACGTTTTTTGCCCTGAAATCGTGCCGTTTTCCTCACATAGAAGTCTATGGGAGAGCTAAAACGCCAAGAAAAACACCATGTTGGTTTTAAATTTTGCGTTTTTGCAGGAGGTTTTTATTCTTTTTTGGAGTTTTGGCGATCCAAAAAAATGACAGAGATACCTTTTTTATTAAAATTTCGTAGGGTACCCTAAAAAAATAATAAAAATGATATAGTAGTGATGGAAAAAATTGTATCTAACGAAATTTATCTTTTTTATTACGAAATGTTTATTAATTTTTAAACAGGGATCAATTTATGTGTGCGGGTAAAGCACTAAAAATGTAGCTGACAATAATAAAAATGTATTGTGTGTGTGTTTTTCACTTTTTGTTTTACATTTTTTAGGTTGTACTACTACTCCCAGCATGGAACACACTGCTCCATGATGGGAGTAGTAGTACCTGTACTAATAGACAGATCGCCTGTTGTGATCCTCCTGTATTATGTATAGATGCGGCCGGCCGCTCTTCTATGGTCCCCTGCACTGACGTATATATACACATATTCATTTCCCGCAGAGAGCTGTGATTGGCCAGATGGTTCCTGCCTATCACAGCTCTAGGAATATGTGTATATATACGGCAGTGCAGGGGACCCTAGAAGAGCGGCCGCTACATCGATACATTATACAGGAGGATCGCAGCGAGTGTCAGTAGTGCTACCCGCTGTGATCTTTCATTAATTACAAGTACTACTTGTAATACTTACTTACACCGTTGGACAGTGTAGGTTAACCCTTTGGGCGGTATACACGATATACAGCTATCTATAGAAAGCTGTATATAGTGTATACAGAAGACTAAGTCCGCTTACTTCCCTCGAGTCCAAGGCAGGTCCATGTAGCTCCGCCCCCTAGTGACATCATCAGGAGCTACAGAAGGGAACCAGGCTAGTAAATCTGAAGCTCTGTTCACATTGTCCGTTTTGTATAATGTGAACAGACCCTTCTGGCAGTGTCTACCCAGACAGGGAGACTCCAGCTGTTGCTAAACTACAACTCCCAGCATGCCCAGACAGCCAAAGGCTGTCTGGGCATGCTGGGAGTTGTAGTTTTGCACCAATTGGTGGCTCCCTGTTTGGGTAGACATTGCATCATGGGTGCTCTCCCCAGTGGACAGCGCCAAAAATGTCATAACCAATTTTTTGTGTTTTTTTTCCTTCTCGTTTCAGATTCGTGTACGCAGCGGATTACGGCGGATTCGATGGATTACAGCGGATTAATTTTTTTTTCTTTTACTAAAATGGTTAACGAGGGCTGTGGGGGAGTGTTTTTTAAAATAAAATAATTTTTCCAATGTGTTTTTTTTTTATTGAATTTTCAGGCTTTGTAGTGGAAGCTGATCTTTTTGACGGAATCCATTACTAAGCCAGGGCTTAGTGCTAGCCCCAAAAACAGCTAGCACTAACCCCCAATTATTATCCCGGTACCCACCGCCACAGGGGTGCCGGGAAGAGCCGGTACCAACAGGCCCGGAGCGCCAAAAATGGCGCTCCTGGGCCTAGGCGGTAACAGGCTGGCGTTATTTAGGCTGGGGAGGGCCAGTAACAATGGTCCTCGCCCACCCTGGTAACGTCAGGCTGTTGCTGTTTGGTTGGTATTGTGCCGAGAATGAAAATACGGGGAACCCTATATGCTTTTTTTTTTTATTTAAATAAATAGATAATTATAAAAACGCATAGGTTTCCCCGTATTTTCATTCTCAGCACAATACCAACCAAACAGCAACAGCCTGACGTTACCAGGGTGGGCGAGGACCATTGTTACTGGCCCTCCCCAGCGTAAATAACGCCAGCCTGTTACCGCCTAGGCCCAGGAGTGCCATTTTTGACGCTCCGGGCCTGTTGGTAGCGGCTCTTCCCGGCACCCATGTGGCGGTGGGTACCGGGGTAATAATTGGGGGCTAGCACTAAGCCCTGGCTTAGTAATGGATTCCGTCAAAAAGACTGGCTTCCACTACTAAGCCTGAAAGTTCAATTAAAAAAAAACACAACACATTGGAAAAATTATTTTATTTAAAAAAAAAAAACACTCCCCCAGAGCCCTCGTTAACCATTTCATTAAAAGAAAATAAATTAATCCACCGTAATCCATCTAATCCGCAGTAATCCATTGAATCCGCCGTAATCCTCTGCATACACGAATCTGAAACGAGAAGAAAAAAACACAAAAAATTGGTTATGACATTTTTGGTGCTGTCTGCTGGGGAGAGCACCCATGATGCAATGTCTACCCAAACAGGGAGCCACCAATTGGTGCAAAACTACAACTCCCAGCATGCCCAGACAGCCTTTGGCTGTCTGGGCTGGGAGTTGTAGTTTAGCAACAGCTGGAGTCTCCCTGTCTGGGTAGACACTGCCAGAAGGGTCTGTTCACATTATACAAAACGGACAATGTGAACAGAGCTTCAGATTTACTAGCCTGGTTCCCTTCTGTAGCTCCATCCCCTAATTACGTCATCACTAGGGGCGGAGCTACACGGACCTGCCAGGAACTTGAGGGAAGTAAGCGGACTTTGTCTTCTGTATACACTATATACAGCTATCTATAGATACACTGTATACTGCCCAAACGGCTATAGGAGCAGGGAGTCCTGTCAGTCTGGTGACAGGATTCTTGGCTCCTGTATAGTATACATGGGTACACTATGCACCCCTGTATACTATACTGCCGGGGAGATGAGTAGTCATGCTGTACATCCCTCCTCATCTCCTTACACTCTGTGGACCGGGCGCTCAGAATCCGACCCACAGAGTGGTACCTGAAGACAGTGAGAAAACTGCCACACGGGACAAAACTGGCTATTTCCACACACCAGGGAAAACACCAGGAAAACTGCCAACATGCAAGGAAAATTTGTGGCAGTTTTCCTGGCAGTTTTTCCTGGCGTTTTTGCTGGTGGGAAAAAATCTCAGTAGAGTCCTAGCCTAAAGCTCGCTCTTGTGACTGCTGTCGACGCATCCGCAGTGTGAAATACGCTGTGAATGCGCTTCTTGTGACCCTACCCTTATGAGGTTTTTAGACAAAAAAATGGCAGCATGCCAGGGATGTACAATAATAAAATACACTATGCTCTTCTTGCCAAGTCTAACACCGGCACTCCGTTTCATTTAGGTACCTCTGTTTAGTTACCCTTATAATGCCCTCTACTGGCTCTCCTGATATCTTTCTGAAGACACTGCAGCTAAATCGATAACATTTTTTCTTTACACTATTATATAACTATATGACTGTACATTACTGGCGGCATATAAAAAATCCACAGGCATACATGTTAGATATATACATAAAGTAATAAGGTGACTAGACATCCCTGAAGAACTTTATAAAGCTCAGGGCAGCCACAAGATAATTTCATAGGAAGCAGATTATTAGCGAGCGGGAGGAAATCTACACAAATACCAGGATGACATACAAACTCATGTCCTGAATGTAAGTAATGTAATACCGTTATATACCGCGGAACCGCCAAAAGTTACAAAAATACCGTGATACACACATTTGGTCATACCGCCGAGCCCTAGTCTTAAGTATGCCAACCAAGAGGTGGGATAAAATAAAATAAAAAAAATGCCTCTTACGATGAATGAAATGTAACATGCATAAACCATTGTGATGAACTTGGAACAACTAATTTGATTTTAAGCTGCCTTTATTTAAGACAATATTAACAACTCTGTGTTGTTGCAAAAGCAGGATCTGAAAATGACACCAAGCTTTTCTTTGGTGTACTTCAAATCTATCTGCCATACCTTGTTCTTCAGGCTTTGGGCTAGGATAGGAATAACACAACATTTAACTTTAGCCTTTCTAACCTCTGACAGAGTCAGACCACTTTTCATAAAATAGTACAAATTATAAACTGGCTTTCTAAAGATTTTATCAATAATGGTACTCATCACTGCTGAGAGAAGCAGAATCCTCTGAGCACCAATAGTAAGTTTAAGTAAAGCAGCAGAGATCCTTCTCCAAATATTCTGGCACATCCACATGACTTCTCTAACATTACTAATCCCTAAGATTACTTTATCAAACATTAAGAAACAGGGAAACATTGGGAAAAACACATCTCTCACACAGAAGTTGGATTCCACCACAGAGGAAAGGTGTCCATCCAGGTCCAAAATATTTTAAAGTCTACCTACCCCTTGTCTTTAGGTTCATAGATGTCAATGGAAAATCCAAAGTAACTGCCTTTGGGTCCAGAGAAATTTTTTGGATTCTGGGTCTCCAGATTTAAAGCACACGTATGCAAGAAGAGAAGAGGCAGTAGGCGCAACAACATCTTGGCAATACCACATCAATCTGCAAAAAACAAAAGTCTACTATCGACTTAAATCTGACAATCATCATCGTGTTCTGACCTACAATATTAAAAGACACATACTTATATCAGTGTTAGAGTACTCCAACATCCACGCTCCACTCTGTACCTACCTCCAGCCCTCTACTCATCTACCGACATCTGTCACATGCGTTTGCTGGTAAATTAAACTTCTGTATTATGCGTCTTATCTTGCTGTCAAGCTTTCATGTTTCACCACTACTTCCTGCACCAGGAAGATCACACCCTGTTTGTCCACAACTTGTAGACCTTTGAATTGTAGCCACTATTTCTTAGTAACTCCAAACATGGTCTGGACATGTAGGTCATGTTTGGATTCCATGGTGGAGAGCTTTTTCCATGGAAAGTAGAAGAAGGGAAAAAAGAAAAGAAAAAACGGGGTGCTCTCTAGTGTGGTATTGTTATATACAAGAAGTAGGGTAGGAAAGGGGGAGACCCACCACCTCACCTAATGTGTCGTACCGACCTGCTGAATTGATGCAACAGTGCTAGTCCAACACTAGTGGAGGTTATGGGTGGAGGTCGGAGAATGCAGTATGCAGCTCTATCTCCCCTATCCGTATCCTCTGGAATACGGATTAATGGAAGGAGAATTGATAGATAAAAATGGGGAATTGTGTAGAGCGCTTCTGCTGGCAGGGAACGGACTCAAGACGCCACGGTTAACACAAGACAATTTATTGATATTTTTTCGAACAACGCGTTTCAGAGCTCACATGTGCCTTCATCAGGTCCCCAAACATATACTGAAATAATGATAATGATGAAATGAGTTATCATAAATGTCAGAATTAGTACGAGTTAAAATATTTTAAAAAATAAAAAATATATATGTAATAAATGATACGTAATAATATCATGTGAAATGTTAAAAAGGACTTTTGCATGATCTATAAAACATAGGCAGAGGGTGTGGTGGGGACCAAGGCATCACACAACTATCACGAGTCTATTCATATTCAGAAGTGTAGCTCATGATAGACTGATGCTGGTGGGCATCAAAATAATCAAAGTGCATAGGCAAAGTCTTTATATTAATAAAGGCATAGGGACAAAAGCAATGGGGCAGATGGAAGGTACACATAAAAGGAAGTTCACATTGGTTATTAGCAGATGTCCACAAAAAGATGCTGGCAGTATCTAAAAACTAAAAGTTATCTGTAAGGCTAGGTTCAGACTAAGGAATTTCCGCCTGCAATTCCTATTTAAAATTGCAGGTGGAAATTCTGCTTGCTAAAATGTATAGTATAGTGAATGGGTTTCCGTTCACAAATTCGCACTTCGGAATTTGTGAATGGAAAATCCGATTGGAAATTTCAGCCTGAAGAAAGGCGTTGCTTTCTTCAGGCGGAAATCCGTGCGGAACCCATTGCAGTCTATTGGACACGGCAGTGTCCGCGCGGTCCTAGCGCCGACTGATTCAGTCAGCGCTGGCCGCACTCGGAATCTCCAGGCACAAATTTTCTGCCCGGAGATTCCGTAGTCTGAACCTAGCCTAAGAGTTGAGAGTTGGGCCTGTTCCATGGAAAGGGATCCCCACCAGAGAAAATGCATTTACCAACTTTTTGTGTCCCACTAGGTTAATTGACCTTGGGCCTTTTAAGAGATTGTCCATTTCTCTTACAATTGAAAATTAGTTTGGTACATAAAATTCTGCCTATTACATACTGGTGAAACAATGGGAGTATACAGTCTCCTATGAAAAGATTCGTGCTGAAATTCCTCAGTGTGAACAGATCCTAATATGTTTTCAATGGATCCTTAACAAAAGTAAGGACTATACACAGCAGAGATTCCCCTATAAATATATAAAAACATTAAAAGGAGCAAGGTTTTTAAGTGGTTAATTTACGTTTCTTCTTGGATCAGAATCTGCTCATCACAAAACCAACATGAAACATGTATTCTATGTTTAAACACTCTCCCCTTTTTATAGTTTTCCCAGGATTCTAGGTCTAGGTTCCAATTTTTTGGCCTTAGAGTGATCATTGTTTTAAGAGAATGGGATTTTGAATTTGTCTCAGGAAAAAGGCCAGTGTATAAGTGTAAACTCAATGCATTGCCCTGGACCTGGTATTTTCCATTCTGGTCATGCCTTATTCCTTCCATAACCACAGAAGCATTCTTCCTGTAGTTGGAACAGGAAAGATCCGTCTTTATCACTTGGGGCCAGTGCTCTATGTAACAAGCTGGGCAATAGATTACTAAGGTTAATAATAGCTTTGTATACAAAGTAGCCAGCGATAGGGAACGCACGCTAGATAGGAAAACCTGACAGTTAAAGCTAATATATAGACAACATTCTATTTTGGAGATGTAGGGCTTGACTATAGTGGAGCTAGTCATCGCTCTTACACATAATGTATATTCTGGATATATATTTTGTACTACATTATCTCCATTTAAAGTATATTTTCACAAGGGTAAGTCAATTTGAAATACAGTTGCCTATGACTTCTTTTATGACTCTACATATGGCAAAATAACCCATGGGGATTGACTTTTCTTTAGACACAAGAGGCCCTAACTGTAAGAACAAAAGGAGAGTTTATACGTAACAATCTACGGGTCCAAGTATAGGTGGGATGTAGCTCAATTTTTTCCTAACCTGTGGCTTCTACAACCCCCCTTCATGCCCTGAGAGTAGCTTTGGTAGCTCAGCAAAAGCTAGAGAGCCATAGGTTTGGGAATACTACATTGTGTTATAAAGCCCACAAGGTAGAGAAACCTGTTTGTGTCCAAGGCAAATAAATCTGCAGCTCCCATCCCAGTGACCTCAAAAGATCCACCAATGCAGGGGCAACAGTTGCACTCTGGGCTTTTTCTTCGTGTCCTGGCCTTGCCTAAATTTTCTACATTTTTGAACTGTCTGTAATAGGGTGCAACAAATGCAAGAAGTCAGGACCGGACTGGGGATAAGAACCAGCCCTGGAAAATATTGTATACCAGCCCTACAGCACTGTGCAAGCCAATGGCCGCCAAGCAGAGGCGCATCACTTTACATGGATATATCTTACCAATATACCAAACTACCAATTAGTTTGGTAGTTTGTCCCCATATTAGCTAAGCAGGAACATAGTAGATAGTCCCTCACACTAGGTGTAGGCAGCAGAGTTCCCCCACATATGGTGTAGGCACAAGAGTTCCCCCACATTAGCTGTAGGCCACATCAGCGTTCCCCCACATTAGTTGAAGGCTGCAGAGTCCTCCCACAGTAGGTGTAGGCTGCAGAGTTCCCCCGAATTAGGTGTAGGCTGCAGAGTCCTCCCACAATAGGTTTAGGCATCAGAAGGCTCCCACATTAGGTGTAGGCTGCAGAATTTCCCTACAGTGGGTGTAAGCAGCAGAGTCCCCCCACAGTAGGTGTAGGCAGCAGAGTCCCCCCACAGTAGGTGTAGGCAGCAGAGACCCTCCACAGTAGGTGTAGGCAGCAGAGTTCCCCCACAGTGGCGTAGCTATAGAGGTCACAGGGGTCGCAATCGCGACCGGGTCCCTTAGCTTGGGGGGCCCGCAGGGCCCCCCATGTCACTACACTGTGCAGCTGCAGCAACAGGTCCATCACTCGGGCCCGAGACCGTCGCTGCCAGCAATCTTTATTTTTTTTTTTTCAATTACCTGAGCGCCGGCCCTTTAATGGTGATGAGGAGACTGGGGATGGGGTGCAGGGTGGGCCTGGGTGGTGGTGTATGAGGTGATGAGGAGACTGAGGATGGGGTACGGGGGGGGGGGGGCTGGGTGGTGGTGTATGAGGT
Source organism: Hyla sarda (assembly GCF_029499605.1). Lineage (NCBI taxonomy): Eukaryota > Metazoa > Chordata > Amphibia > Anura > Hylidae > Hyla > Hyla sarda. The sequence continues at coordinate 39,887,955 of NC_079200.1, forward strand.
GATGAGGAGACTGAGGATGGGGTGCAGGGTGGGCCTGGGTGGTGGTGTATGAGGTGATGAGGAGACTGAGGATGGGGTACGGGGGGGCTGGGTGGTGGTGTATCAGGTAATGAGGAGACTGAGGATGGGGTACGGGGGGGGCTGGGTGGTGGTGTATGAGGTGATGAGGAGACTGAGGATGGGGTACGGGGGGGGGGGCTGGGTGGTGGTGCATGAGGTGATGAGGAGACTGAGGATGGGGTGCAGGGTGGGCCTGGGTGGTGGTGTATGAGGTGATGAGGAGACTGAGGATGGGGTACGGGGGGGCTGGGTGGTGGTGTATGAGGTAATGAGGAGACTGAGGATGGGGTACGGGGGGGGCTGGGTGGTGGTGTATGAGGTGATGAGGAGACTGAGGATGGGGTACGGGGGGGCTGGGTGGTGGTGTATGAGGTGATGAGGAGACTGAGCATGGGGTACGGGGGGCTGGGTGGTGGTGTATGAGGTGATGAGGAGACTGAGGATGGGGTACAGGGGGGCTGGGTGGTGGTATATGAGGAGACTGATGATGGGGTGGTGGTGTATGAGGAGACTGAGGATGGGGTACGGGGGAGGCTGGGTGGTGGTGTATGAGGTGATGATGAGACTGAGGATGGGGGTGGGCTGGGTGGTGGTGTATGAGGAGACTGAGGATGGGGTATGGGGGGGCTGGGTGGTGGTGTATGAAGTGATGAGGAGACTGAGGATGGGGTACTGGGGTGGGCTGGGTGGTGGTGTATGAGGAGACTGAGGATGGTGTATGGGGGTGGGCTGGGTGGTGGTGTATGAGGAGACTGAGGATGGGGTATGGGGGGGCTGGGTGGTGGTGTATGAGGTGATGAGGAGACTGAGAATGGGGTACGGGGTGGGCTGGGTGGTGGTGTATGAGGTGATGAGGAGACTGAGGATGGGGTACGGGGGGGGCTGGGTGGTGGTGTATGAGGTGATGTGGAGACTGAGGATGGGGTACGGGGGGGCTGGGTGGCGGTGTATGAGGTGATGAGAAGGAGACTGAGGATGGGGTATGGGGGGGAATGGGTGGTGGTGTATGAGGTGATGAGAAGGAGACTGAGGATGGTGTGCCAGGGGGGTCTTGGGATGCGGTGTATGCGGTAATGACTTAGGTTAAGACTTAGGGGGCTGAAAAGCCTGGAGGAGGACAGTGCAAGGGTGGGATTCAGCTGGACTAAGAAGAAACACTGTGTGACAGTATTATTATGGGAACAGTGGGTGGCAGTATTATATTCAGGGGGTACAGTGTGTAGCAATAATATATTTAGAGGGTACAGTGGGTGGCAGTATTATATTCAGGGGGTACAGTGGTTGGTAGTATTATATTCAGGGGACCCAGTATTTGGCAGGGTTATAATGATTAATGTCTTTATATAGAGGATGAGGATCTGCTGACAAGCTGAGGAATCAATGATGTCCGGGAGTCAGACTCTGCAGAGAAGATGAAGCTGGAAGAAGACCTGGTGCCCGGACAAGAATGGGAGGATCTCCAGACACGATGGGAGTTGTAGCTTTATAACAGCTGGAGAGCCACTTGAACCAAGGTGATTGGTGGGGGTCTAAGCAGTCCGACCCCCACCATAAAAATGGGCTGCTTATTTTAAAATGCCTGGGCTTATTTTTGGCCCCAGTATGGCCCTGCCTGTCATTCATTATTATATTTCTGCGGTCGAGGCTGGGTAAGGAGTTCCTCAGGGATTGGGGAAGCGGCTCGTCGAGGGGTAGGGGGGCCCAGGACAATTTTTCGCATTGGGGCCCTGTGATTTCCAGCTATGCCCCTGTTCCCCCACATTAGGTTTAGGCATCAGAAGTCTCCCACATTAGGTGTAGGCTGCAGAATTTCCCTACAGTGGGTGTAGGCAGCAGAGTCCCCCCACATTAGGTGTAGGAGTCCCCCTCCCCAGGATGGAAAAAAAATGTGCTCACCTGATATTCCACGCAGCAATCAGAGATCTCCTCCGGAGCGCATCTTCCATCCTCCACAGTGCAGGCACCGATAAGTGATGTCATTAGCGTCTGCACTGTGTGGGGTCGGAGGTCACGACTCCTCTCTGTGTTGGCCACAGATGTGGCTCACACAGAGAGGAGGCTGTATCTGCCTGGAGATCCGGGATGCGTGTCCTGGATCTTCAGTAGTAGCAGTGGCGATGGGCCCTCTACCCGGCTGGGCCATGTCCGAACAGACCAGCCAATCATTCCGCCCCTGGTGCATATAAGGTCCTGATACCAGTGTCAGGACCTTGTATGCTGGAGTGAGGCAGGCAGCAGCCGGCAGCCTACTGGGAATTTTCCAGTTATCCCAGTAGGCCAGTCAGGCCCTGCAGGAAGTACAAAAATCTATCGTTCGTGCAGCCCTGGCTTCTGATACAGAGTCATAGAAAGCTCAGAAAACAAGCGCCAATCTAGAAGATCGTTGCTCATATCTGGCAGTAGTCAGGCAGTGTAATACAACCTGTAATGATAAGTGCATCTGTGTGTGCATACACTTCCCATCAGGACCCTCCCTGCAGTGCATTCAGATTTGTTTAGTAGATTAGAGCTCTGTTGGGTAGATGTCCAGTTTACCACAGATGGCTCTATGAGGGGGTCCAAACCAATGAAGACAAAGCCTTTATTCAAGCAAGGGGGTCCAATATATGTAGAGGAAGGTGCCGGGGAGGTGATGAAAGGCATGGGCTAAGCAGGAAAGGGTGGGAGAAAGCTTAAGATCTTAGGAGTTCTGTGCAGGGACACAAGGCGGTGTTTACATTTAATTTGTTGTGCATGTAGGTGTGTTGACTCGCGGTGTATAGCGGAACCATGGGGTGTAGCAGTGTAGGTGGTGGGGCCAGATGGTATTAACCCCTGGGGCGAGATGTTGTTACCCCTAGTGTTTGTGACGCCAGACTGTGGTTGTATGGTGTAGGGCACCGCCGACAACCAACCCAGAAACGGAATATATTAAATGAGAGTCCAAAGCAGGTTTTGATGCAACTGGAACTTTACTGAAGAAGGCAGTATAACATTTCTTACAGATAGCCAACTTCCACAGAGGTGACCAGACAGAGGGAACCTCTCAGGCATGCTTGGCCTAGTAGTGATGATAATGATGATGCAGGCCACTGTGCTACTGTTATGACTTTGGTAGGGACAGTAGAGACTTGACTTGTAGACATAGATGAGACTTACAGATTAGATGTGGCTGAAGACTTGTAGGCTTTGGCCTATTTGTACTGGACTGAACTTGTACAGGACTGGTGCTTGCTTTACTGTCCAGGAATCAAGAGAGCAGGAACTAAAGAGACCTAATGTGGAGACTACAGCCCTTTATATATCAGGGGGATGGACTAAAACCCATTGGTAGCTGGTTGCCTGTGGTTACCTGTGCCTCTGGGACTCTGGGTATCAGGTGATCACATATCACATGACCTTAAAAAGGTCCTATACAGTTTAACCCCTTAAGGACTCAGGGTTTTTCCGTTTTTGCACTTTCGTTTTTTCCTCCTTACCTTTTAAAAATCATAACCCTTTCAATTTTCCACCTAAAAATCCATATTATAGCTTATTTTTTGCGTCACCAATTCTACTTTGCAGTGACATCAGTCATTTTACCCAAAAATTCACGACGAAACGGAAAAAAAAAATAATTGTGCGACAAAATCGTAGAAAAAAACGCACTTTTATAACTTTTGGGGGCTTCCGTTTCTACGCAGTGCATATTTCGGTAAAAATGACCCCTTATCATTATTCTGTAGGTCCATACAGTTAAAATGATACCCTACTTATATAGGTTTGATTTTGTCGTACTTCTGGAAAAAATCATAACTACATGCAGGAAAATTTATACATTTAAAAATTTCATCTTCTGACCCCTATAATTTTTTTATTTTTCCACATACAGGGCGGTATGAGGGTTCATTTTTTGCGCCGTGATCTGAAGTTTTTATCGGTACGATTTTTGTTTTGATCGGACTTTTTAATCACTTTTTATTCATTTTTTAATGGTATAAAAAGTGACCAAAATACGCTTTTTTGGATTTTGGAATTTTTTAGCGCGTATGCCATTGACTGTGCGGTTTAATTAACAATATATTTTTATAGTTCGGACATTTACGCACGCGGCAATACCACATATGTTTATTTTTATTTACACTGTTTTATTTTTTTTATGGGAAAAGGGGGGTGATTCAAACTTTTATTAGGCAAGGGGTTAAATGACCTTTATGAACACTTTTTTTTTTTGCAGTGTTATAGGTCCCTATGGGACCTATAACACTGCACACACTGATCTCCTATGCTGATCACTGGCATGTATTAACACGCCTGTGATCAGCGTTATCGGCGCTTGACTGCTCCTGCCTGGATCTCAGGCACGGAGCAGTCATTCGCCGATCGGACACAGAGGAGGCAGGTAAGGGCCCTCCTGGTGTCCTGTCAGCTGTTCGGGACTCCGCGATTTCACCGCGGCGGTCCCAAACAACCCGACTGACTAGCCGGGATACTTTCACTTTCGCTTTAGAAGCGGCGGTCAGCTTTGACCGCCGCGATCGGCGATGTGTGGTATTAGCCGCGGGTCCCGGCCGTTGATGAGCACCGGGACTGACGCGATGTGATGCAGGGTCGCAGTGCAAACCCGCTTCATATCGCGGGAGCCGGCGCAGGACGTAAATATACGTCCTGCGTCGTTAAAGGGTTAAACATCCTAATAACCTTTGCACATACCGTATATACTCGAGTATAAGCCGACCCGAGTATAAGCCGAGACCCCTAATTTCAACCCAAAATCCCAGGAAAAGTTATTGACTCGAGTATAAGCCTAGGGTGGGAAATACCTCATCCCCCCCTGTCATCATCCAGACCCGTCATTAACATCCTCATCATCCCCTTGTCATCATCCCACACATCCCCCCTTCATCATCCCCTTGTCATCATCCCACACATCCCCTTATCCCACACATCCCCCCTTCATCATCCCCTTGTCATCATCCCACACATCCCCCCTTCATCATCCCCTTGTCATCATCCCACACATCCCCTTATCATCCCACACATCCCCCCTTCATCATCCCCTTGTAATCATCCCACACCCCCCCCTTCATCATCCCCACCCCCCTTCATCATCCCCACACCCCCCCCCCCCCCTTCATCATCCTCTTCTCATCATTCGCCCTCAGTGGTCTTCAACCTGCGGACCTCCAGAGGTTTCAAAACTACAACTCCCAGCAAGCCCGGGCAGCCATCGGCTGTCCGGGCTTGCTGGGAGTTGTAGTTTTGAAACCTCCGGAGGTCCGCAGGTTGAAGACCACTGCGGCCTTCAACCTGCGGACCTCCAGAGGTTTCAAAACTACAACTCCCAGCAAGCCCGGGCAGCCATCGGCTGTCCGGGCTTGCTGGGAGTTGTAGTTTTGAAACCTCCGGAGGTCCGCAGGTTGAAGACCACTGCGGCCTTCAACATGCGGACCTCCAGAGGTTTCAAAACTACAACTCCCAGCAAGCCCGGGCAGCCATCGGCTGTCCGGGCTTGCTGGGAGTTGTAGTTTTGAAACCTCCGGAGGTCCGCAGGTTGAAGACCACTGCGGCCTTCAACATCATCCAGCCCCCTCTCACCCCCTTTAGTTCTGAGTACTCACCTCCGCTCGGCGCTGGTCCGGTCCTGCAGGGCTGTCCGGTGAGGAGGTGGTCCGGTGAGGAGGTGGTCCGGTGAGGAGGTGGTCCGGGCTGCTATCTTCACCGGGGGCGCCTCTTCTCCGCGCTTCCGGCCCGGAATAGAGCCGTTGCCTTAACAACGACGTATCTGCGTCGTTGTCAAGGCAACGTGACTATTCTGAGGCCGGGCCCGAAGCGCTTAGAAGAGGCCTCCCCGGTGAAGATAGCAGCCCGGACCACCTCCTCACCGGACCACCTCCTCACCGGACAGCCCTGCAGGACCGGACCAGCGCCGAGCGGAGGTGAGTACTCAGAACTAAAGGGGGTGAGAGGGGGCTGGATGATGTTGAAGGCCGCAGTGGTCTTCAACCTGCGGACCTCCGGAGGTTTCAAAACTACAACTCCCAGCAAGCCCGGACAGCCGATGGCTGCCCGGGCTTGCTGGGAGTTGTAGTTTTGAAACCTCTGGAGGTCCGCAGGTTGAAGACCACTGCGGGTGGGGGAGTTCACTCGAGTATAAGCCGAGGGGGGTGTTTTCAGCACGAAAAATCGTGCTGAAAAACTCGGCCTATACTCGAGTATATACGGTAGTTTATATCCACTGTACAATACTTGCAATAAACATACAGAATTAATGTACAATGGGAATCATAAAAATGACGTAGGGGGTTCCTGCAGGAGAGCCTTGTGGACTTGAGGGACTCTACCTGAGGGGACTTTAGGAACTGCACAGAACCATGTTAAGTACCGGGACACGACAAACCCCCTTACTTAATATAAGTCGCCCTCGACATCTGTCCCCTTAGGGAGAGGAGCGAAATGGCAACTGGGCCGTATGCAGTCCTGAAGTATTACATACAATGTCCAATTCCAGGCTGATGAAACGAATATGGAAACTGATGAACTGGTGATAAGAGTCTCTGTATATAATGTCCATACATGCTCTGTAAATCTGATGAACATGATAACTCTAGACTTGCTTGAGATAAGGATTCATTTTCTTATGAATTTCTATGACTATAACGACATGACTTATATTTATGGCATAACTTTTTTTTTTGTAGATATTACTATGGACTATGCACAACTAGTGACTATGCATATAACAGAGATAGCTGACTATACATTTCTGACAGACTAGAACCTTTTTTGGAAACTGGACTATATCTGACATTCTATTATGACTATAACAGCACACTTTATGAGTACTGCGACATTTGATTAGTACTATGATATATCTGACTATGACTGACATTTGACTGACTATTAGACTTGGTATGCATGGTGACGGCAATGTTTATACATACACTGACATTATACCACTGTTTATTTTTGCTGTTAGACACTGGTTGCAGATTGGGTTGCTGGAGACTTTCTGCCCAATGCCTTGGCTACTAGGGTATATCCTCATTACACACTCACCCCTAGAACACTTTACTCTAGATAACATTTGACATTCTGTTACCTTACTTTTGTACGTGCATTTGGTTAGCTACAGGAATACCTTCTGGCCAGTAAAGTATCCTGGGCACGCAATAACAAGAAGAAATGATATTAGTTACATGACATTTTGGTGACTAACAGTGGTGTGGACTGATATCAGAATGCTACAGTCCCTAATGTATATTTGACTGAAGTTTGTGACTGATGTACATGACTTTTGTGATTTAGGTCAGTCTAAATATCTGGCTGTGTGAGGTGTTAATGTGAAGGTGGTTTTCTCGTCTCTCCCAGTGGGGCTGGGACAACACCCATATGGTATCACTAGAACACCTTTAAACCATCCTGTACACATGTAAAGTAAACCATTTACACTTTATTACATTTTATTAGGCATAACTTTTAATATATGAGGGTTAAGTACAGCTAATATAATAAATGGTCTGGTCATTTTAGGTCCACTTGTTATTCTTGAGTGCAAAAGAGTGCACAAAATACATTACTTTACCCATATGTTCATTAAAGTTCATGTATTGCTCAGTAGGCCCAATACACTATGGAGTCTCTGGTTAGAATCACGGCCATAGCCGGGCACAATACTTACAAAAACGTTGCAGGATAAACTGGCTTGACGAAAGTCTGTCAGGTACTCTTCTTGAAGTTGCTCTATCTGTAGTAAACCTGTAACAATAAGAATGTACCTGACACATTATGGGTGTCAGGTCCGAGCATTCCTAGATGAACAGTTTCCTGGAAAGTGGATTGGTCATCGTGTGCCAGTTGAATGGCCCCCAAGGTCTCCCGATCTGACCCCCTTAGACTTTTATCTTTGGGGTCAGTTGAAGGCAATTGTCTATGCTGTGAAGATACGAGATGTGCAGCACCTGAAAATACGGGTACTGGAAGCCTGTGCTAGCATTTCTCCTGCGGTGTATATAGTAGTATATAGCAGTGTATACGGATACTGGAAGCCTGTGCTAGCATTTCTCCTGCCGTGTATATAGTAGTATATAGCAGTGTATACAGATACTGGAAGCCTGTACTAGCATTTCTCCTGCGGTGTTGCTATCAGTGTGTGAAAAGTGGAAGAAGAGGGTTGCATTGACAATCCAACACAATGGGCAGCACATTGAACACATTTTATAAGTGGTCAGAAACTTTTAAATAACAAATGAAAGAATAAAGTTACGTTAAAACCAGGCACATCATTGTTTTTCTTGTGAAATTCTTCCTATTGAAAAAACAAAAGTTGGGTTCAAAATGGCTGACTTCAAAATGGCCGCCATGGTCACCACCCATCTTGAAAAGTTTCCCCCCTCACATATACTAATGTGCCACAAACAGGAAGTTAATATCACCAACCATTCCCATTTTATTAAGGTGTCTCCATATAAATGGCCCACCCTGTAGAATAGATCCTGTAAAAAATGGCAGTTCATTCTTAAAATAATGTCTGCATGGATAAGCAGTATTAACAATGGCAGTGAAACATGTGTGTCTTTCAATGCTTCGCAGCGCATATGATGCAGTCCTGTGAATATAGAAACCGCTACACAGTACCGCTCACCATTGTACATTGGTACGAGACCTCCCTGGTTCTTGCTTTATATGTCCCCACTCATTAAAAAGTGGGGACATATAAATACCACTCAGAGTCTAGTTCCCCCATGTAATTTTAATATTATATTTGTATATGTGTTCACCTAATAAGTATTTTAAGAGTTCTGAAATAAAAGTTAAATTTTATATTTAGGGGGGATCCAGAGTATTGGGAACTAGTCCCATCTGGGCTTATGCTCAGATGGGAATTTGTGATTAACTTGCTACAAGAGCGGCTGCTAGCAGAATGACCACGAGCAGACCTTTAGATGTCAGAGCGGGGGTTTCTCGCTGGGTCCGTAATATTGATGGTAATGGTGGAGCGGTGCGTGGTAGTAAGTCGGCTGGCTGGCACAGGTGGAAATGTGCAGTTGAATTCCACATTATGGACCTAGCAAGAAACCCCCGCTCTGACATCTAAAGGTCTGCTCGCGGTCATTTTGCTAGCAGCCAGTCTGCTAGGGAGGACTCGTACAAACGTACAAGGGTGAGCAGTACTGTGTACCAGTTTCACAAGACTGCATCATATTGTGGTGAGGGTGTGAGGAGGTTATGGTTATGGATTCTATATCTATATCAACTCAGTAGGGACTCATAGGGTTATAGGTTGAACTTGATGAACACCTTGTGTTTGTGATGCCAGGGTGTGGTTTATCCTCTACACCACCCAAAGGAATACCACTGGATCCTGGGCTAGGCACGGGGCAAATAATAACTCTAACACCAAGTTACAGAACAATGGCAGCTTTACTGATTCAGACAGGTGTAACAGTCTATACAGCTTGGCTAGGCCCAAGGAGGTGACCAGTGACTTGAGAGACCATATGGCTTGCTGGAACTTATGGTGGACTGACTGAAGACAGACTTGACTTGGACTGATTTGCCTGAGACTGACTATGACAGACTTTACCACTTTTGTAGCTTACCAGGCTTTGACTTGGACCTGGGGGGGTAGTAGACTTGTGGATCCGCGGTAGACTTTAGGCCTCTTTAGGACACAAGACACTCTCTCACAGGACTTAACCTCACTGCAACTCAGCACTAAAAACAATGAGGAAGCTCCACCCAGGGCTTATAAGGGGAGACTAGGAGGGGTCCCATAGGTCACCCTGTAGGTCACATGGTCATTGGTACCTTGCCTGGTCACAATGACATGACAACATTACTTAAAGGCATAACACATTTTATGTACAATACACTATATTACAGGCATAGAAGTAAATACACAAGGCACATGTGCAGGGGACACTGGATGGAGTCTGCCGGACTGGCAGCAGCTAGGGTACAGGGGTGCAACTCCTGTATTGGGCAACCACAAACACCCCCTCTTAACAACAGCCGTCCTCGGCGCCCAGTCCTGGAGAGCCGACGACAGAAAGTGGCCACTGGGGCCTGGAGAAACATAACAGTTCCTGGGGCATTTACGAATGTCCTTTCTCAAGGCTGACACAAATAACTGGGAAAAAGTCTATGTGGCATTGATGATAATGTCCATACATGATCCATTTTTGATAAGGGTATTTGAAAACTGGGATTATGACACATGTGGAATTTTTAAGTCTTGCAACTGCATACTTGAACACATATTTAATCTGGATTGGGCTGCCGGAGGCTTTCTACCCAAATGCCTTAGCTGCTGGGGCCCTTCGGCTATAGCTACTTCTCCCCAGAACATTATATAAACAGATATACACTCTCTGATAAGATATAATAATATATGACAGTATTACCTACAGACATGGTAGCTCTGTCACTGTACATGTTTATCTAGGTTTCCAGGAGAACTCACTGGCCAGTAGAGCACCCTGTACAGGATGGACAGGAAAATGGTTAGACATAAGACATTACTGACTATTATGGACTGGGTAGTAACATTGGTTAGCTACAGTCCTAACTAGACATGACATTTGACTAGTTTAGATACACACAATGCTATGTACAACATAGACTTAGCTATACATGAACTAGCATTATCATTATTCATGCTATACTGACTATTATACAAAGGTACTCTCACTCTCTGTACCTGGCTGGTAACTGTCCCTGTGTTGACCTGAGCAGCACCACCTCTGGAGAATCAGGAACCCTCGGAGCTTCTGAAGCTTCAGCTGGCTCTTCTTCAACAAACTCAGGAGCAGGATTGGTTCAGAACTCGCTGGACTCCGGATCGCTGGCATTTGTACTGGAGACATTGAAGATATCGGAGACATTGTTTGTACTCTGGAGACAGGCGTATACATAGGGAAATCCAATGGACGGTGGATCCATTCGCCAGAAACATACTACCTAGCCGGTCTGACATCTAGAGGAGGCAGTGCTGGGAGCACTGGTAAATCTTCCTTAAGGGTACGTTCACACGTACGCAGATTTGATGCGTAGGATTTGATTTGCAGGATTTCCTGCTGCAAATTTCAATGTAAACTAAATGACTGAGCACAGCTTCTAATTAGCAGTTACAAATTCTGCACATCAAATCTGCGCAGGATCCTGTATGTGTGAACGTACCCTAAGACAGATCTTAATGCGATTTCGGTGGACGACTTGTGGCTCATACCAAGACTTCTGAACTTCGTACACATCGGACTTGGGACAGGGTATAGCCGTCACCGTATAGGATTCTGTCTCCCAGATGGAAACTAATTTGTTATTCCTCGAAAATTTCCGTTGCCAGACTTTATCACCCACCTGGAATGGTTTGGCGGAGGCATGGCGGTTGTAGTCTTCTTGTTGTCTTTGTTGGGCCTCGCCCGTTTTCTTACTGACCATCTCCTTGACCTCTTGAATCCTTCTCTGATGGTCAGAAAACCACTCCAGGGACGCTTGTGGAGAATTGTTGATCGGGGCCTGTAACCCAAATGTTCGGTCTTTCGGCAGTTGCCCATGTTGTCCCATCATCAAGAAGAAGGGAGCGTATCCGGTGGAGCAGTGCACTGTATTGTTGTAAATTTCCAACAACTCAGGTAGTAAGCGGGTCTGCTGCTCGCAGCATATGGATGAAGACTTGGTTGATACGTTCACAGTGCCCGTTCCAATGAGGGTGATAGGCGGTGGTCCGGAGCTTCTTGCAGTCATGGAATTGACATAGTTCTTGGAAGAGTTGGGCCTCGAAGGCCGTTCCATGGTCAGTTTGTGCAGTGACAAATATTGCACGCATGAAGAAAAGAGATGAGTACTGGATAGCCACTCTCATAGACCCCCCCCCCCCCTCCTGAGAAGGAGGCTAAATTGGATTTTAAAAGGGAGAAGCTACACAGCCAGCTTGCCACGGCTTTCCAGTACCAAACAAATGCCAAACAGGGGTCCACTCTCCAGTCTCCGCTAAGTCAAATCTCCACTTCCTTAGCCAGCACTACCCCTTCAAGAGGCAGGAGCAGCAGTGGCATAAAATTTGGAGTACATGATGACAAAGTTTTTACATAATGTATTCCACCCTGACATGAATCCTCAAAGGGATTATAAACCATTTCCTGAGCAACCAGGTTGATGCATACCTAAGCTTTGCCGTTTCTCTCACAGACACCATGATCCCCGACCCCATGGACTTCTGGGTCATCAGAAGAGATCATTGGCAAGAACTTGTCCAGTTTACCATAGGTGTTCAGTCTTGTCCACCACCCTTCAGTGTAGCATCAGAGAGAGTGTTCAACATGGCAGGTGTTGTCGTCTCCCCTATGCAAACAAGATTATCAGGAAAAACTCAATGTGGAAAAAGTTATGTTTGTTAAAATGTTTGTTAACCCCTTAAGGACCAAGGACGTACAGGTACGTCCTTGGTCCTGCTCCCATGATATAACGCGGGGCTATACGGTAACCCCGCATGATATCACGGCGGGCCTGGCGTCATAGTGAAGCCGGGAACAGCCGCTAATAGCGCGCAGTGCCGATCGAGGCGCCGCACGCTATTAACCCTTTAGCCGCGCGCTCAGAGCTGAGCCGCGCGGCTAAAAGTGAAAGTAAAAGCTGCCGGTTAACTCAGTGGGCTGTTCGGGATAGCCGCGGCGAAATCGCGGCATCCCGAACAGCTTACAGGACAGCAGGAGGGCCCTTACCTGCCTCCTTGCTGTCCGATCGCCGAATGACTGCTCAGTGCCTGAGATCCAGGCATGAGCAGTCAAGCGGCAGAATCATCGATCACTGGTTTCCTATGAGAAACCAGTGATCAATGATGAAGATCAGTGTGTGCAGTGTTATAGGTCCCTATGGGAGCTATAACACTGCAAAAAAAAAAGTGAATGAATATCATTTAACCCCTCCCCTATTAAAAAAAAACACAGTGTAAATAAAAATAAAAATATATAGTATCACCGCGTGCGGAAATGTCCGAATTATAAAAATATATCGTTAATTAAACCGCTCGGTCAATGGCGTACGCGCAAAAAAATTCCAAAGTCCAAAATAGTGCATTTTTGGTCACTTTATATATAATTTAAAAATGAATAAAAAGCGATCAATAAGTTCTATCAATGCAAAAATGGTACCGTTAAAAACTTCAGATCACGGCACAAAAACTTAGCCCTCATACCGCCCCATGCACGGAAAAATAAAGTTATAGGGGTCAGAAGATGACAATTTAAAACGTATTAATTTTCCTGCATGTAGTTATCATTTTTTCCAGAAGTACGACAAAATCAAACCCATATAAGTAGGGTATCATTTTAATCGTATGGACCTACAGAATAAAGATAAGATGTCATTTTTACCGAAAAATGTACTACGTAGAAACGGAAGCACCCAAAAGTTACAAAACGGCATTTTTTTTCAATTTTGTCGCACAATTATTTTTTTTTTCCGTTCCACCGTAGATTTTTGGGCAAAATGACTGAAATCATTACAAAGTAGAATTGGTGGCGCAAAAAATAAGCAATCATATGGATTTTTAGGTGCAAAATTTAAAGAGTTTTGATTTTTTAAAGGCAAGGAGCAAAAAAAAAAAAAAATGCAAAAACGGAAAAAACCCCGGTGCATTGCCGTGGAATGAGATTTGCCATAGAATGAGATGGTCCGCCTCCATCACATCCTATTGGCTCTCTGTTGTCACGTAACATATTTAAACTTCACGCATCGATGCGCACAGTAGTCTCAGTTTGGCTATCACAGGGAGAGGATCTCCTCACCCTGTGATAGCTGAAGCTGCACGGAGCTCACATGGGCTCTGTGGCCCGACAGAAGTTCACACATGTATGCAGCTCATACGGCTGCCTCATTTACTGTTGATCCACAGCGCTATCGGGATCCCGATGCCCGATGGCGCTGTCATCCGTGTGCGTCCCCGCGAGCGCCCCACGCCCGCAGCTCTACTCCCCGTCCCCCGCAGCTGTACTCCCCGTCCTCCGTCCCCCGCAGCTGTACTCCCCATCCCCCGCAGCTGTACTCCCCGTCCCGTTAACGCTCAGGGAGCGGGGAACAGAAAGTAGAGCATCGGGCGCAGGTTAAGTTATTCGCGTAGTGCTGCGCATGCGCAGTACTACTTTACCTGCACCCGATGCTCTACTTTCTGTTCCCCGCTCCCTGAGCGTTAACGGGACGGGGAGTAGAGCTGCGGGCGTGGGGCGCTCGCGGGGACGCACACTGATGACAGCACCATCAGGCGTAGGAATCCCCATAGCGCTGTGGATCGCTCCCTGAGCGTTCACAGGGGACGGGGAGTAGAGATGCGGGGGACGGGGAGTACAGCTGCGGGGGACGGGGAGTAGAGCGAGTAGAGCTGCGGGGGACAGGGAGTAGAGATGCGGGGGACGGGGAGTAGAGCGAGTACAGCTGCGGGGGACGGGGAGTAGAGCTGCGGGGGACGGGGAGTAGAGCTGCGGGGGACGGGGAGTAGAGCTGCGGGGGACGGGGAGTAGAGCTGCGGGGGACGGGGAGTACAGCTGCGGGGGACGGGGAGTACAGCTGCGGGGGACGGGGAGTAGAGATGCGGGGGAGGGGGAGTACAGCTGCGGGGGACGGGGAGTAGAGCTGCGGGCGTGGGGCGCTCGCGGGGACGCACACTGATGACAGCGCCATCGGGCATCAGGATCCCGATAGCGCTGTGGATCAACAGTACATGTAATAATAAAGTAAGTGTATATGAGGCAGCCGTATGAGCTGCGTACATGTGTGAACTTCTGTCGGGCCACAGAGCCTATGTGAGCTCCGTGCAGCTTCAGCTATCACAGGGTGAGGAGATCCTCTCCCTGTGATAGCCAAACTGAGACTACTGTGCGCATCGATGCGTGAAGTTTAAATATGTCACGTGACATCAGAGAGCCAATAGGATGTGATGGAGGCGGACCATCTCATTCTATGGCAAATCTCATTCCACGGCAATGCACCGGTCCTTAAGGGGTTAAAACCAGGCATGAATTAGTGAGGAATTTTAATCTCCTGTGCCAGATTAGACAGTATTACCACCAACCATGCTGTCTGCTGGTAACTACACCTCCCACTAGTCCACCACTGCCTGCTGCCCACAACAACTCCCACCAGACCAACACTTCCTGTTGTCCTTTGGCTACAATTAACACCAGTCTACCATTACCTTTGCTGCCGCTACTACCAGCCAGGCACTATCCATGATCACCAAAAAAGGGATAATTTTTTCAGCATACAAAAGCTACTACATCACTATTTTGGGACACCAATCATGTTGTAACTTCTAAAAGGGAGAACTTTAGGAATGCTTGGAAAAATCCATTGCATCTTCACTTGCCAGAGTCAAAGCCTGTACCTAATAAGAATTTACAGAAGCCATTTCTTCTTCACTATCTACAAGTTTTTCACAATTTAAGATACTGTCAACAATCCTGTTGCAACTCCCAAAAAGGTAGAATTTTTGATACGCCATTGCGTCTTCTAATACATCTGTGTGCATCTATCGAAAAAGGGACACTTTATGCAGCTTTAAGTGTTAAAAGCATACAAAATAGTTCAGTGTGTTTTTAAACAAGCATGGTGCCGTAACTTTGATATTAACTTTGCCTTAAAACTGTGTGAATACATTCCTATAAGACCCTAGCAGTGTTAAACAGGGCTTTAGAGCCATAAGGCAGTGTAATTCACGTTTTGAGCGTTATTTCACTGCCGGTTTGAAGAGAACCTGTTCACGTTCTAGGAAAGGAGATTTCTAGATTTCACTCTAAGCAGGTGTGAAGTATACTGTGAATGCTCAGGAGTAATTCCATTAAATTTGGCCACTTGTAAGTTAAGTCGGGGATTATGTCTATGAACACTGAGAAAGCTGAATCAGACAAAATGGACCCTGGAAAAAAAATTGTACAGCAAATGAACAACAAAAAAACAATACACATATTGGCATGTACAATATACAGTGTCTTTTTTACATATACATTTTTACATCAATATGAAAGTTCAATATGAAAGTTCAGAAAATACCTAGGTAATCCAGTTCTATATCACCCAGCATACTTCCAAATTTGAAATAAGTATCTGAATTATGCAGAAAGGTGGTTAACTTGGTTATGTTGACCATAAATCATTGGTAGATCTATTTCAATCTAATGCCTAAGGTCAGTGTAAATTAACTATTTTAAGAAGGGTGGTTTGTATGAATGTAAAAATGATGTTTGTATGAATGTTCTTGCATTATTATTACTTTGAGTATACATGCCAATATTCAAGTGACAAAATACCTGTTGCTCTCATCATTTATGTTGGCATTAAATTTGGCATTTGACATTATCATTGTCAAGTTTAAATGGGCACTGTCAAATACAAAAACTGTTGATATGTTGTAAAGCATGTATAACCAATAGGTTTTGCAATTGCTTTCATTAGAAAATTTTCAGTATTTCATACTGAAAAAGCCAGTCAAACTACTGACCCCCTGCCTGGACACATACTAGTCCTGCTGTGTCCATGCGTCATCACCTATGTCATGGACACACTTCCTTGATTGACAGCTATGAGCGCAGGGCTCAGAGCTGGTGGAAAAATCCTCCCACTGTCAGCTTGTGTCCCGCTACTGTCAGTGAGGACAAGCTGGGAGTTGTAGTTTTGCTAATGTTAGGGGAGATGTGAGCAGACAGCATACTGAGGGAGGGGGCGGAGACCTGCACAGTGAGGCCACACCCCCTCCCTTTGAGAGGAATTCAGACTAGTGAGCTAAATTAAAAGTGTAATAAAAAAAATAAATAAAAGGTGCTAGACACATAAATATGAGATGTACATGGTCAGGATTAGGTACTGAGTGATACATAAAAAATAATGTTTTTTGTTGGATCTGACGGGTACTCTTTAGGATGTGTTCCTGACAATGTAAAGCAGCTTGTATGAAAAATTAATAACTTAAAGCCCCCATGATCATTAAAACATGAAAATAAAAGGTAACAAGTGCAGATGGACTTACCATATTGTTGATTGGCGCTCGTTATGGGCAGTAAATATTCCTATCTTAAAGGGTTCTAGGGAAATGGGATAATTGTATTGAGAGGAGTGTTGACTTGGAATACACTCTTCTCCACTGTAAAAGTGAATTTTAGCAGTGGCTTTCAATGCATGCTGGAATCTGTAGTTTCAAAACAGCTGGAGACTCACAGGCTGAAGAGTGATGATTACATTGTGTAGTGAAATATATATATATATATATATATATATATATATATATATATATATATATCTATATGACTTAACAGGGATAATTCTGTTTAACCATAAATAAATATTTTTTTGGCCCCACCGCAGTAGCAGCAGGATAAGCAAAATACTAGAATTATATCATTGCTGAATGGGATGTTCACTAAAAGTATAAAACATGCTCTTTCTCATACTGTAACTATTATATGAATGGAGATATCTTTCCCATGATCCATTCATGTTTTAAGCAGTATAAGCCCCATCGTACAGTATCTTCCATTAGTGAGCACATTTTTGTAAATATTTTACATTTTGTTAATATATTGTATGTGAGAACACTGAGTGCACAGCCTGTATAACAGTGTGTAATGTTGTGTCCCCTTAACCCCTTAAGGACCAAGCCCATTTTGACCTTAAAGACAGGCCAATTTTATTTTTGCGTTTTAGTTTTTTCCTCCTCGCCTTCTAAAATTCATAACTCTTTTATATTTCAATCTACAGACCCACTTGAGGGCTTGTTTTTTGCGTGACCAATTGTACTTTGTAATGTAACCTCATTTTACCCAAAAATGTATGGCGAACCCAAATCATTTTTTTAGGGAGGAAATTTAAATGAAAACCACAATTTCGCACATTTTGGAGGGTTTTGTTTTCAAATTGTACACTTTACAGTAAAAATGACGTGTTCTTTATTCTGTGGTTCAATACGATTAAAATGATACCCACGGCTAGATACTTTTCTATTTTTGTACCGCTTAAAAAAAAAATCAGTAATATAAAATCTCCACATTTTGACCACCTATAACTTTTTCATTTTTCTGTATATGGGGTGGTATGAGGGCTCCTTTTTGGAACAGTCATCTGTACTTTTTTATTGATACTACATTTGCATATATAAAACTTTTAGATCACTTTTTTTTTTTTTTTGGGAATAAAATGTGACAAAAAAAGCTGCATTTTTAGATCTTTTTTTCATTTTTTACGTTAACGCTGTTCACCCTACGTGATCTTTAACATTATATTTTGATAGCTCAGACATGTACGCACGCGGCAATACCAAATGTGTATAAAAACATTTTTTTTTTTTTTTTTTTTTTACACTTTTTGGGGGCAAAATGGGACAATTTTTTTTATTGGGGAGGGGATTTTTCACTTATTTTCAACTTTTTTTTACACTTTTTATGTCCCCATAGGGGACTATCAATAGCAATCAGTTGATTGCTAATACTGTTCAGTGCTATGCACAGGGCACAGCACTGATCAGTACTATCGGTGATCTTCTGCTCCGGCCAATATTACAGATGATCGGATCCCCGCGGCAGTGCTGTGGGCGATCCGATCACCTATTTTAACATGCGCATTGCAGCATATGCCATGATCTGTATTGATCACGGCATCTAAAGGGTCAATGGCAGACATCCACGCGATTGCGGATGTTGGCCATTACCGGCAGGTCCCCAGCTGCTTATAGCAGCCGGGACCTGCAGTGTATGACGTGAACAGTGCTCCGATGTTCACGGTCATACACAGGACGTAAATGTACATCCTGGTGCGCTAAGTACCTCCACACCAGAACATACATTTACATCCGTGGTCGTTAAGGGGTTGAAAAAAACTTTAACATGCAGCCATTAATGTCTAAACCTTGGAGTGGGTACAACCCCTAAGTGGAAATGTCTAAATTGGGCCCAAAGTGTCAATATTTTGCTATTATTTTCCAGCACTGCCTTAAGCCTCTTGGGCATATAGTTCACCATAGCTTTACAGGTTGCTACTGGAGTACTATTCAACTCCTTCAAGACAGAGCTGGTGGATGTCAGAGACCGTGTGCTCCCCTACCTTCCGTTTGAGGAGGTCTCAGATGCTCAATAAGGTTTAGCTCTGGAGACATGCTTGGCCAGTCCATCAACTTTACCCTCAGTTTCTAAAGCAAGACAGTATTCATCTTGAAGGTGTTTGGGATCCTTATATAAGAATACTGCTCTGCGGCCCAGTCTACAAAGGGAAAGGTTCATGCACTACCTCAGAATGTCACAGTACATGTTGGCATTCATGGTTCCCTAAATGAACTGTAGCTCCACAATGCCAGCAGCACTCATGCAGGCCCAGACCATGACATTCCCACCACCATACTTGATTGTAGGTAAGACCTTTTGTACTCCTCACCTGGTTGCCATCACACACACTTGACACCATCTGAACCAAATAAGTTTTTCTTGGTCTCATCGGACCACAGGACATGGTTGCAGTAATCCATGTCCTTTGTCATCACAAACTGTGCAGTGTATGGTCTGACATGACAATGGTATGACCCCCACCTCATCCCTTCAACCTCTATAACAATGATTGCAGCAATCACATTTCTATTTCCAAAAGACAACCTCTGGATATGCTGAGCATGTGCACCCAAACTTCTTTGGACGATCATGGCGAGGCTTGTTCTGTGAACCCACTGTATGGTCTTGCCCACCATGCTGAAGCTCAGTTTTAGGGTTGTTTTTTCTTAGTTCCTTGGCAATATTCTTGTAGCCTAGGCCTTTTCAATGTAGTGCAAAATGCAAAATGTTTCTTTTCTTTCCAGATGCTTTACCATGTTAAACTTCCAGTGACCAGTATTAGAGTGTGTCAGCAATTACACCAGATTTAAGACATCCCCCATTCACTCTGGAGACCTAGTAACACAAACGAGTCACATAACATGTGGCTAATTGGGGCTAATTTGGACATGTCCTCTCAGGGGTGTACTCACTTTTGTTGTCAAGGTTTAGACATTAATAGCTAGCTGTGTGTTATTTTGATGGAACCCAACATTAAACAGTGCTGTACAGGCTGTGCGCTCACTACTAAGGGTATTTGCCAGTGATTGGCAATGTTCTCTCTGTGATAAATAGTCATAGAACACTGCCAATCACTGGGAAGTAGGAGCAACCACCTATGAATATTACGGACTGCTAAGCACGCAATTGCTCAGAAGTCTGCAGAGTTTTACAGTGATTATAAGGGATCTAAGAAAAGTAACAGTGTTTTACTCAGAGTCCCTATCACCATTGAGTAAAAAGGTAATATTTTCTTTTAACCAGCGGAATTATTATCATAGTTTCAAAAAGCCACGTAGTACTCTACACAGCCTTTAAAAGTATGTAGTCTTAACCCCTTAAAGGGGTAGTCCAGTGGTGAAAAACGTATCCCCTATCCTGAGGATAGGGGATAAGTTTGAGATCGCGGGGGTCCGACCGCTGGGGCCCCCTGCGATCTCTGTACGGGGGCCAGGCTCTCTGGCCAGATAGCGGGTGTCGACCTCTGCACGAAGCGGCGGCCGACACTCCCCCTCAATACATCTCTATGGCAGAGAAGGAGATTGCCGAAGGCAGCGCTTCGGCTCTGCCATAGAGTTGTATTGAGGGGGCGTGTCGGCCGCCGCTTTGTGCGGAGGTCAACACGCCCCCTTCCCGCGGGCTGTCAGCGATCCGTACAGGAGATCTCGGGGGGCCCAAGCGGTCGGACCCCCTGCAATCTCAAACTTATCCCCTATCCTTAGGATAGGGGATAAGTTGTTCACCACTGGGTTCACCTCTGGACTACTCCTTTAAGGACCCAGATAATTTTCACTGTAGGACTCGGCCATTTTTTGCACATCTGACCACTTTCACTTTAAACATTAATAAATCTGGGATTGCATCATAAAGTTGACATGTTTTTACTTTTGGAAGACATCAGAGGGCTTCAAAGTATAGCAGCAATTTTTCACAAAATTTTCTAAATCTAAATTTTTCAGGGACCAGTTCTGTTTTGAAGTGGATTTGAAGGGCCTTCATATTAGAAATACCCCACAAATTACCCCATTAAAAAAACTGCACCCCTCAAAGTATTCAAAATGACATTCAAAAGGTTTGTTAACCCTTTAGGTGTTTCACAGGAATAGCAGCAAATTGAAGGAGAAAATTCAAAATCTTCATTTTTTACACTGGCATGTTTTTGTAGACCCAGTTTTTGAATTTTTACAAGGGGTAAAAGGAGAGAAATCTTCCTAAAATGTGTAACCAAATTTCTCTCGAGTAAGGAAATACCTCATATGTGTATGTCAAGTGTTCGGCAGGTGCACTAGAGAGCTCAGAAGGGAAGGAGCGACAGTGGGATTTTGGAGAGTGAGTTTTTCTGAAATGGTTTTTGGGGGGCATGTCACATTTAGGAAGCCCCTATGGTGCCAGAACAGCAAAAAAAAAAAAAAACACATGGCATACTATTTTGGAAACTACACCCCTGAGCCTTAACACCTCACAGGTGTTTCACGACTTTTTGTTAAAGTTGGATGTTTAAATGATTTTTTTTTCACTAAAATGCTAGTTTTCCCCCAAATTTTACATTTTTACAAGGGGTAATAGGAGAAAATGCCCCCCAAAATTTGTAACCCCATCTCTTCAGAGTATGGAAACACCACATAAGTGGAGGTCAAGTGCACTGCTGGCGAACTACAATGCTCAGAAGAGAAGGAGTCACATTTGGCTTTCGCAAATCAAATTTTGCTGAAACGGTTTTTGGGGGGCATGTCCCATTTAGGAAGCCCCTATGGTGCCAGGACAGCAAAAAAAAAAACAAACACATGGCATACTATTTTGGAAACTACACCCCTCAAGGAATGTAACAAGGGGTACAGTGAGCCTTAACACCCCACAGGTGTTTGACGACTTTTCGTTAAAGTTGGATGTGTAAATGATTTTTTTTTTTCACTAAAATGCTAGTTTTCCCTCAAATGAATTTTTTTTTACAAGGGATAATAGGACAAAATGCCCTCCAAAATGTGTAACCCCATCTCTTCTGAGTATGGAAATACCCCATGTGTGGACGTCAAGTGTTCTGCTGGTGCACTACAATGCTCGGAAGAGAAGGAGCGCCATTGAGATTTTGGGTAAAAAAATAGTTTGGAATGGAACTCAGGGGCCATGTGTGTTTACAAAGTCCCCCGTGCTGCCAGAACAGTGGACCCCCCCACATGTGACCCTATTTTGGAAACTACACCCCTCACAGAATTGAATAAGGGGTGCAGTGAGTATTTACACCCCACTGGCATTTGACAGAACTTTGGAACAGTGGGCTGTGCAAGTGAAAAATTAAATTTTTCATTTTCACGGACCACTGTTCCAAAAATCTCTCAGACACCTGTGGGGCGTAAATGCTCACTGTACCCCTTATTACATTACGTGAGGGGTGTAGTTTCCAAAATGGGGTCATGTGGGGGGGAGGGGTCCATTGTTATGGCACTATTGGGGCTTTGTAAACACACGTGGCCTTCAATTCTGGACAAATTTTCTCTTCAAGAGCCCAATGGCGCTCCCTCTCTTCTGAGCATTGTAGCTCGCCCGCAAAGCACTTTACATCCACACATGGGGTATGTTCTTACTCAGAAGAAATGGGGTTACAAATTTTGGGGGGCTTTTTCCTATTTTCCCTTGTGAAAATGAAAAATTTGGGGTAACACCAGCATTTTAGTGAAACATTTTTTTTTTCATTTTTCCATCCAACTTTGAAGAATTTTCATTAAACGCCTGTAGGGTGTTAAGGCGCACTATACCCCTTGTTACATTCCGTGAGGGGTGTAGTTTCCAAAATGTGGGTCACAGATGGGTATTTATTTTTTTGCATTTATGTCAGAGCCGCTGTAAAATCAGCCACCCCTGTGCAAATAACCAATTTGGGCCTCAAATGTACATAGTGCGCTCTCACTCCTGAGCCTTGTTGTGGGTCTGCAGAGCATTTTACGCCCACATATGGGGTATTTCTGTACTCAGGAGAAACTACGTTACAAATTTGTAACGCAATTGCTCTGGAGGGGCCCTAAACCTTGAAAAACAACAGGGCTCCAAAGTGAGAGAGCGCCATGCACATTTGAGGACTAAATTAGGGACTGCTTAGGGGTGGCCATAGAGGTATTCTACGCCAGTGATTCCCAAACAGGGTGCCTCCAGCTGTTGCTAAACTCCAAGCATGCCTGGACAGTCAATGGCTGTCCGGAAATGCTGGGAATTGTTTTGCAACAACTGGAGGCACCCTGATTGGAAAAAACTGGCCTATATTATTGTATACAGCTCAGTGTGTTGCTTCAGACTGCAGCTAACAGTTGGAGGCTCCCTTTTGGAAAAACTGCCGTACGATACGTTTTTCATTTTTATTGGGGGGAAAGTGTAAGAAGTGTATATGTAGTGTTTTACCCTTTATTATGTGTTAGTGTAGTGTAGTGTTTTTAGGGTACATTCACACAGGCGGGCGTTTACAGTGAGTTTCCCGCTAGGAGTTTGCGCTGCGGCGGAAAATTTGCCGCAGCTCAAACTTGAAGCAGGAAACTAACTGTAAACCCGCCCGTGTGAATGCACGCTGTACATTACCATGGGGGGGGGGGGGCAAACCTCCAGCTGTTGCAAAACTACAACTCCCAACATGCACTGACAGACCGTGCATGCTGGGAGTTGTACTTTTGCAACAGCTGGAGGCACGCTGGTTGGAAAACCTTCAGTTAAGTTCTGTTATCTAACTCAGTATTTTCCAACCAATGTGCCTCCTGCTGTTTCAAAACTACAACTCCCAGCATGTACTGGTCGCCGAAGGGCATGCTGGGAGATGTAAATATACAAAAGCTGGAGGTACGCAACTACAACTCCCAGCATGGCGAGATAGCAGTTTGCTGTTCATGCATGCTGGGAGTTGTAGTTTTGCAAGATCTAGAGGGCCACAGTTCAGAGACCACTGCACAGTGATCTCCAAACTGTAGCCCTCCAGCTGTTGCAAAACTCCAAATCCAAGCATGCCCAAACAGGAAACAGCTGTCTGGGCATGCTGGGAGTTGTAGCTTTGCAACATCTGCAGGGCTACAGTTTAGAGCCCACTGTATAGTGGTCTCCAAATGATCTCAGCAGGTATCTTGGTTCAGTCCCCGCCCGGTTCGTGGCAGGGACCGAAATTCCCACGGGCGTATAGGTACGCCCTGGGTCTTTACGTGCCAGGGAGCGAGGGCATACCTGTACGGCCTGGGTCCCTAAGTGGTTAAGGACTGTGTTGAGTTTGGCTTTTTAGAACTATGAACAGGACTGCCCCCATTACAGCCTTTGTTATGCACAACTCGCAAATACCAAAAGTACTGAATATAGCACACATGCAATATAAAATTGTAAACTAATTATTACCCCTTCTTCGGTTAAGTCCTGTACAATATTGAAACTATGCATTAAGCACAATTATTTTCTTTTAATACTCAAAATTATGTCCTTAGTAGTAGCAGTGCATTAGTTTAAAGACAATAGACACCTAAGAAAATCATGTTTTTATTCTTGCTTTGTACTCATGGTACGAAAACACTTTCTCTATTGGTCATTTATTTAAACAGCTATAGCTTCTCTTATCAGTGAAGCTATTTTATTTAAACAAGCTTATCAGCCTCTTTCCTTTTGTGAAGGAGATTGTAAGCTGATTTTATTACAAGTCAAGAGACTCCTATTATGATGCCAAATCTTTATTTTCCCGAAAATACAGCAGCAAAAGTTACCAGAACAGAAGAAAAAAACTTTCAGGTGTATTCAGGTGGTAACAGGTATACTAATAAGGATGACCCTTATGTTTCTGATGACTGATCAATATATTAATACCGATATGCCATTGCTGGAGAAAGATAATTGTTAACTACCCTTAACCCATAAATCAGCTTGCAATTTGCTCGTGACTAAGATGGAGACCTTGAGATGAGGTCAGGAGGACCAAGATAAGAAGTCAAAAGACAAAATATCTGATGGACAGAGAACTCTGGAATTTTCCGGTAGAAGAACTTCTGCCAAGAAAGAAATGGATGCTAGATATGCTAATATATACAGATGCAATACTCAAACAAGATAGATGTGCAGCACCTGAAACTACGGATACTGGAAGCCTGTGCTAGCATTTCTCCTGCGGTGTTGCTATCAGTGTGTGAAGAGTGGGAGAAGAGGGTTGCATTGACAATCCAACACAATGGGCATCACATTGAACACATTTTATAAGTGGTCAGAAACTTGTAAATAACTCCTGAAAGAATAAAGTTACGTTAAAACCAAGCACATTGTTTTTCTTGTGAAATTCCCAAAAAGTTTGATGTATCACATGACCCTCTTCATATTGAAAAAAACTAAAGTTGGATTCAAAATGGCCGACTTCAAAATGGCCGCCATGGTCACCACCCATCTTGAAAAGTTTCCCCCCTCAAATATACTAATGTGCCACAAACAGGAAGTTAATATCACCAACCATTCCCATTTTATTAAGGTGTATGCATATAAATGGCCCACCCTGTAGTGTTGGTGCTTATTAGTAGCTCCAGTAGAGTAGGGCTAATATAGGAGTCCCAGGTGAAGGATCAGTCTGGGTGCAAAGGGGGGTGCTTCATAAGGAGCCGCTCGTCTCAAACCAGTGAAGCATCTCATACCAGTTTATTTATTTTTTTCCCCCTGAACCTGAGACTTAGGCGGAGTATATTCTAGGGAAAGATATTGTGTACTTTTAACAAATATCTTTAAGGGGGAATTGATAAGGATGACCCTTATGTTTCTGATGACTGATCAATATATTAATACTGATATACCATTGCTGATGCTGGAGAAAGATATTTGTTAACTACCCTTAACCCATAAATCAGCTTACAATTTGCGCGTGACTAAGATGGAGACCTTGAGATGACGTGAGGAGGACAAAGATAAAAATTCAAAAGACAAAATATCTGACGGACAAAACTCTGGAATTTCCCAGTAGAACTTCTGCCAAGAAAGAAATGGATGCTAGATATGCTAATATATACAGATGTAATACTCCAACAACCAATCAAAATGTAACATGATGATTTTGACGTAATAACTAAACCTCCTCTTTTTGTCAAATGTAAAAACTAATGTGATTTTCTAATAGACAGAACTCGTTGGGAGTCAGTGCTGAGAAAGCGATTTATACTAATATTGTCTGGTGTGAATTTGCTTATGTCGACACTCAGCAAAATAGCACAGCGGTAGTCACTCACAGTTTAAGGCCTCACTTGAAGGCATCCTTGACACTACAATCAAGTAGGTATCCTAAAATCAGCATGTAGCCCAGGTTATATAAGGAATAGGTGTCCCTTCATCTTCCGCTTTCTTTTGCTGCTTCCCAAAAGATAAGTACTGTGCATACAATTGAATGTATAAATCTTTATATTGTTATACATCTCTTACAGCATCTTACTCGGATACTGGGTTTACTTCCCTGGTACTCATATTATCCCTGAAAACGCCATTTTTGGTGTTGATATAGTTTCGCATATCCCCTTTGCTCAGCTAACATTCTGGTACTCTTAAACTAGTTACCTTACTCTTTCCTTTATACCTTTCGTTCCCTCTTTTCTACAACCGGCATCCCTGCTGCCTCCGTTCCCGTGCTCGCGCCTGGCCTTCTCGCCCCGGACGCGATCTTGAGGGTCCCGCGAGATCTTCTGCCGCTCTGCATTATACTCTGCAGGTGCGTGCTCTATTCCTCACAGACGCCGGAGCCGGGCTGTATACCTGACATCCCTCTGTAGTGATACAGATACTGCATTTAGTACATAATTTTCCATTGTCTGCTTGCCCTGACAGATTTTTCTATACATTTTGTTCATATATAGACCTTTCTATTGTTAGTCAGGACTACACAGTATATATATATATATATATATATACACCTTTCCTCTATTTGTCTCAAATACACTAAGTACCATTATGGATGCCAAAGATACTAACAAAGTCCAATAGGTCAGACTCCCCTAATAGGGATAATGAATATGAAATTACCTTGGAAGACCATATAAAAAAAAATCTAGTGGACGAATCAGTCTCTCAGTCAGTCAAGTTGGCTGTTCAGTCAGCTATGGGTGCTATACATGATGCAATAACTAATTCTGAGGTAATGGCTATGTCCCAAGCTTCAGCCACTAATACTCAGAAAAAGCATCCTTTTACTCCGTCCGGCTCCTTTTGGTCAGCAGAGGATTCAACATCTGGCATGACTAAAGGCTTTAAAAAGTTGGGAAAACGTTCCCAAAAAAAAATAATAATAAAAAAATAAAAAGACAATTTTGTCTAACCGATCCATCTGTCTTCAAAAAAAGGCAGTAGTATCTAAAAAGAGGATCAGGTCATAGTGATTGATGAGCCTCTGAAAGGCAGCCCAAAAAAAGGTGTTCAAAAACTGCACCACATACTCTCTGCCCCTGAGGAGATAAATAAAAGTTAATAAACGGGTTGTCAAAGCCTCTACTAGGTTTCAGCCAGACTCATACAATACCTCCTCTAGTCATGAATCTTCGGAGGAATCTGACTCACCACTTTCTTCCGATTCGGAATATGAAGATATGTCAGACCAGTATGATGACTCTCCTATGATCACTGAGAAATCTGAGTTGACCATCTTAGATAGTAAAGGTGAACCTTTCTTCGACCCTGAGCACATTAAAACACCCGCGCTCAGGTGAATGGGTGCCTAACCCACAAATTGCTATTTAGGTACCTGGCTCCGCAAGCCCCCGATAAGTCAAACAGGAGTAAGCTCAAGGCGTAATGTCCCAGGCCTACCCTCCCACATAAAGCCTCTCTAACTCCAGAAATAGACCCAATTCTGGTCAAGTACCTACAAAAGACCAGCAAAAACCTTAAGAATGGGGTCGATAGATCTTTTGCCAGTATAGATTCCTTGATTTGTTAGGACCCCTTACCAAGATACTTGACATGTCAGAAGGGGTTTGCGTATCTGGACGCCCTGTGGACATAGAGGTCCTCCGAGGCTGGGCCCAATGAGCAGTATGTCTGTTCGGCAGTGTTAACTCTGCGTTCTGTAATGAACAACGTAGAGCCATTCTCTTAAAGTTAGATCCCCAATTAATGCATCTGGCAAACTACGAACCAGATTCTGCAACTGAGGGCCTTCTCTTTGGTGAATCTTTCATCAAAATGATTAGCAAGTAAGTGTGATTATTTTCATCGCTCAACAAAGCCCAATCATCATTGAAAAAAGTGTCCCAAGGAAATTTTTTTGGAAAGGCTAGGAAAGGAAAGGGCCGCTTTCCTGGCCAACGACCCCAAGAAAGACTAAAATACAACCTTACCAATATGGTGACTCCCAACAAGGTTCAACTTCCTTCCAGCCAACCCCCGTTTTCCCCTCAAGAGGCCGACCGTGGAGGGCAAGAGGCCATAGACGCTAGCCAAGATCTCGTCCACCTACAGGTAAGTGCAACGATTCCATTTTCTTCCCAAATTCCATTAGGAGGAAGGCTCAGGCATTTTTTCCTAGCCTGGAATACAATTAATACAGATGCTTGGATTATAAATACCATCAAGGGTTATCTAATAGACTTTTTGTTCCCTCCAGTTCAACTCCATCTTCCTCAACGTATAGTCTTTTAAAAAGAAGACCACAATCTGATATGTCTAGAAATCAAAGAACTATATGTCAAAGAGGCAATACTGCCAATCCTGTTAGAATCCACATGTTTTTAAGCAACCTCTTTTTGGTAAAAAAAAAGAAAAAAAAAAAGATGGCAATTACAGACCTGTTATAAACCTGAAACTATTAAACACGTATGTCAAATATCAACATTTAAAGATGAAAGGAATTAGTCTTTTAAGAGATCTTTTGATCCAAGAAGCTGGTCAAAATAGACCTCAAAGATGCCTATTAACGGTTCCGATCGATCCCAGTCATCAACCATAATTACAGTTTATATGGGAAAATCTGAAATGGCAGTTCACAAGCCTGCCTTTCAGTCTATCCTCAGCTCAATGGTGCTTTACAAAGCTTCTAAAATCAGTGGTAGCTTCCCTTCGAAGTCGAGGGGTCCGTCTACTAACTTAGACTATATTCTTATGGCTCAAATGCCATCCCTCATTCAACTTGACACTCAGTGGACTCTGTCCCTATTGAACAACCTGGGATTCTTGATAAATCTCAAGAAATCTGTGCTAACCCCTTCAAAGGAGGTAGAATTTCTGGGATTCATGATCAATATCCATTCAGCTCTTCTGAGCTTACCATCAAAGAAACTAAAATGAATTAAAAAAAGAAATCCGTTCAGTTCTAAACAAACAATTGGTATCCCTAAGATCTATCGCTCGGATTGTAGGCCTTTTATCGGCCTCAATTCAGGCAATCTTCCAAGCCCCGCTCCACTACAGGGCTCTTCAACGCCCAACATATATTCACACGAAGTTCCTCTGACTCCAGATACCAGAGAACGTCTATTGTGGTTACTTCATATTCAAGAATAGCCATAGAGTCAGATGCGAGTCATCTGGGCTGGGGCGCTCGCTGTGGAAATCTTTCCACCGGAGGCAAGTGGTCAGCGGAGGAGTCTCTCCTACACATCAACTGCCTCAAACTGTTGGTGGGCTCTTTTGCCCTCAGGAGTTTCTCCAAAAAGGGAAATATCATTGCTGCATACTATTGAGGATGGACAACATCTCTGCAGTGCATTATATCAATCATCTCGGGGGCACAAATTCAAAAGCCCTAGCCAACATTGCCAAGGACTTTTGGCACTTCTGCCTGAGCAAAATCAGTTATCAAGGCGGAATATGTTCCGGGCCTCTCCAACACGGTAGCAGACTGGAATTCTCGTTTCCTTGTAGATTCCAGCGACTGGAAACTCGATCCGAATATTTTTCTTCAACCCCAATTCCCTATGGGGTCCTCTGAACAAAGATCTAAATCGACAAGTTCCCCAATTTTTCAGCTGGTGTCCCAATCCAGAAGCTCTGGGAGTGGATGCTTTCCTACAAACTTGGCCACCCATGACTCTTTATGCTTTCCCTCCCTTTTTAATCGTATCT
Source organism: Hyla sarda (assembly GCF_029499605.1). Taxonomy (NCBI): domain Eukaryota; kingdom Metazoa; phylum Chordata; class Amphibia; order Anura; family Hylidae; genus Hyla; species Hyla sarda. Next base: position 39,918,065 of record NC_079200.1, read on the forward strand.
AGGGTCCGGCTTCAAACCATGATCCAGAAAGCAACTTTAGTAATCATAACTCCAAGCCAACTCAGTCTTTGTTTCCCCAAATTTTGTGGATGTCCATAGGCTTTCCACGTATTCTCAATATCATCTGACATCCTTCAAGATCCAGCAGGGCATCCCCACCCTCTAATTCTGTCAGGGAATTTGTCCCCAACTGCTTGGTTAGTTTCGGGTCCTCACAACCTAATGCAGAGTTTTCACATGGCAACTAGAGACATCTTATCCGAGGCCTGGGCTCCAGGTACCAAATCTGCTTACAGATCAGCATGGAAACTTTGGATTCATTGGTGCTTTCAACGGGATTTGGATCCCATACATGCACCTCTTGGCCACATTCTGAATTTTCTTTCCTCATCATTCAAAGGTAAAGCTTACCGTAGTATCAACGTTTACCACTGAGCTATATCTTCTAATCACTCTTATAGACTCCATTCCTTTAGGTAGACATTCCTTAGTCTGCAGGTTACTGAAAGGTATGCGTTTCAGAAGACCTCCTCAACCCAAATACCATTCTACTTGGAATATCTCCTTGATCCTTAATATGTTTAAATCCAGGGAAGACGATCTTCTCCCTCTTACTCTCTTTCAAACTTACTGTTCTCCTTTGTCTCATATCCGTAAAAAGGGTTTCGGATGTGAGAGCTTTGGACATCTCTCAGACATTTTTTTCACCCACAAGGCGTTCACTTTACTATTAATCGTTGCACTAAAACTAACCTTAGTACTGTTTTCTATCCTGCTTTTCCTCACCACGACAAATTGTGTAGATCGCTGTCTAAAAAAAAAAAAGTATGAATCCAAAACTCTTAACATCAGACCGAACTCTTCTTCATAACTTCTAATCTCCTATTGCAAACCCCATTTTCCAGTCTCTTACTTTACTCTAGATAGATGGGACAAAAGTACAATGCAATTAGCAGGCACTGACATCTCCCAATTCGGAGCTCATTCCACTAGAGGAGCTATGGCCACTAAAGTATTTCAAGCAGGAGGTTCCCTATCCGATATTCCTAAGACAGCTAATTGGTCTTCAGAGTCCACCTTCAAAGTCTTTATTTTAGACCAGATTGCCACGTTTCCATGAAGATTGTTTAAATTATATATATTTTATATATAAAGTCATGGCTCTAAATGTTGGAACCCCTGAAATTTTTCAAGAAAATAAAGTATTTCTCACAGAAAAGGATTGCAGTAGCATGTTTTTCTATACACATGTTTATTCCCTTTGTGTGTATAGGTACTAAACCAAAAAGGGGAGGGAAAAGGGCAAATTGGACATAATGTCACACCAAACTCCAAAAAATGGACTGGATAAAAAACATTGGCACCCTTTCAAAATTGTTGAAAAATAAGATTGTTTTAAGCATGTGATGCTCCTTTAAACTCCCCTGGCGCAGGTAACAGGTGTGGGTAATATAAAAATCAAGCCTGAAAGATTATAAAAAAAGGAGAGAAGTTCACCTAGTCTTTGCATTGTGTGTTTGTGCATGCCACACTAAGCATGGACAACAGAAAGAGGAGAAAAGAACTGTGAGGACTTGAGAACAAAACTGTGGAAAAATATCAAAATCTTAAGGTTACAAGTCCCTCTCCAGAGATCTAGATTTGCCTTTGTCCATAGTGCACAACAATGTAGCTAATCTCCCTGGGCATGGATGGAAGAGAAACATTGATGAAAAAGGTGTCAACGCAGGATAGTCCGGATGGTGGATAAGCAGCCCCAAACAAGTTCCAAAAATATTCAAGCTGTCCTGCAGGCTCAGGGAGCATCAGTGTCAGCGCGAACTATCAGTCGTCATTTAAATTAAACGAAACGCTATGTCAGGAGACCAAGGAGGACACCACTAACACAGACATAAAAAAGCAAGACTACATTTTGCCAAAATGAACTTGAGTAAGCCAAAATCCTTCTGGGAAAACATCTTGTGGACAGATGAGACCAAGCTAGAGCTTTGTGGTAAAGCACATCATTCTACTATTTACCGAAAACAGAATGAGGCCTACAAAGAAAAGAACACAGTACCTACAGTGAAATATGGTGGAGGTTCAATGAGGTTTTGGGCTCGTTTTGCTGCCTCTGCCACTGGGTGCCTTGAATGTTTGCAAGACATCATGAAATCTGAGGATTACCATCGGATTTTGGGTCGCACTGTACAGCCCAGTGTCAGAAAGCTGGGTTTGCGTCCGAGATCTTGGGTCTTCCAGCAGGACAATGACCCCAAACATACATCAAAAAAGCACCCAGAAATGGATGGCAGCAAAGCACTGGAGAGTTCTGAAGTGACCAGCAATGAGTCCAGATCTAAATCCCAGTCAACCCCTGTGGAGAGATCTTAAAATTGCTGTTGAGAAAAGTCGCCCTTCCAATAAGAGACCAGGAGCAGATTGCAAAGGAAGAGTGGTCCAATATTGCGGCTGAGAGGTGTAAGAAACTTATTGATTGTTATAGGAAGTGACTGATTTCAGTTGTTTTTTCCCAAGGGTGTGCAACCAAATTAAGTTAAGGGTGCCAATAATTCTGTCCTACCTATTTTTTGAGTTTGGTGTGACATTATGTTTAATTTGCTTTTTTTCCTCCTTTTTTGGTTTAGATCCAATACACACAAAGGGAATAAACATGTGTATAGCAAAACAAGTATTATATTACAAAAAAATTGCATATCTAATTGACGTTATAATGGTCGTAAATCATCATAGAAATTTGCTCAGCAGAGAGAAAAAGGCCAATAAGAAGCTATCATTATAATTCCATTTCTAATGGACGTTACTGCTAACAGAAGCAGAACAATTTGTTTTTGGAGAAATATGGAGAAAGTATTTTAGGGCCATATTAAAGGAAATATATCACCATTTTATTTTTTAATAAATTATTCTATCAAGATAAAGCATTTCATTTATGTATTTAGTTTTAGGACAATGTAGTTTTAATGTTCTTTATTAATAAAGTGTGTACTGGGGGCTGCCATTACTGTAGCCTCTATGTGGTGTGTCACTTCACAACACCTACACAGTTGCTTTATGGCAGGCATAGGGCATAAGAAAGTTAAGACAGAGTGTCTCATAGAAAAAAAATACTTACTGCACATGTGCATAGCATTAGGTGAAGAACGGGAGAGCCAGCACCATTTTTTCAAAAAGTCCCTGAGGAGCAGTGACCTATCAAGAAACATCTAGTCTGTTCTTTACCAGAGGAAGGTAGACAGGCGAGGTCTAGTTTGCAGCAGCCAGGCAAGTTGCTTGCTTTCACCAGATTGCTCATGTTAGCTCCCTCTGCTGGTCAACAGTGGGAGATATGCAAGTTAGTTATTTCTTCATATTTAGTGACAAGTAAATTTTTTTTATATATTTCCAAAAATATTTAAAAAATGATTTAAGGGTGCATGCACACCATGTTTTTGCTATACAGTTCCCATATACGGTTTCAAGTAAAAAACCGTATGGAACTGTATAGAAAACCATATGCATTGACTTAACACTGTAAACCGTATGTCAAACGCATCATCCAGTTTAGTCAGTTTTGCATGCTATACGGTTTCGTCAGGTTTTTTACCCGTACCCAAAACCGTAGTTTACCACGTTTTTTTGGTGAAAAACTGTATTAAACCGTATCCTTTTTATTTTTTTAACATGGGAGTCAATGGGAACCGTACAGAACTGTATGTGCGTACGGTTCCATCTGGTTTTCACCATTCGGTTTTTGACTTTGCACAGCTTTTTTTCTTGGAATTGCAATCAAACAAAGTGAAACTTTATTCAAAATGGAGTGAAAAGTTAAAAACATATACGGTTTTTCCTTAAGAAATGGATGCAACCGGACATCATTTTTCAAACCGTATATGGGTTAAAATTTGTACACACGATTTGATACAGTTTAGTCAGGTTTTGAGGAATCCGTTTTTCATCCAAAAACGTGATACAGGAACTGTACTGCAAAAATGTGCTGTGCATGCACCCAAACCTCTTGTTTGCTTTAGGTCTTTATCTGAAAATAACTTGTCCACTCTTGACATGTCTCTTAGCAAACATTTGCTCCAGAATTCTAATTTATGAGAAGTGAATCTTTTCTTATAACTGTGTTGTGCTGATCCTCCTGGAAATGTGAGAATTGCCAACTGGGCATTACCAGTTCTTTTGTCAAAACTGTGTGCATCCCTACATGAAACCAATGCGTGCTAAATGTGTATGGAACAACAACAAAAAGGAGAGACTGTTTTTCTTTAATCCATTTCCAGGAGGAACAACTAAGAAACTGCACAGAGTTGCTCTATCAACTAAAACAAATATAAAACCACAGAGATGCCTCCAGCAGCATTAGGATAAAATGTAAAAAGCTAAATATATTTAAAAACTTGTCACTTAGAAATTATTTACATATATTCTATATTTCTCAAGTTTAGAGACCCATCACCGAGCGATCATAACAAAGGCTGGCTTTCCCTACTGAATGAAATATTTATGCAAAATACCACAACTAATGTAACACAAACTGTTTGTTCTTTTTATTACACCTTATAATATTACATGTTTTCTGCAATCCTGAAAGGTTTTTTCTTTATTACTTTTTTGTACATTATATCATACATAAACCTCAACAAAAAATGAGTCTGATAAAATATACATGCCACAGCAGCAGAAATACGTTTTGTTGCAAACTAGCTGAAAACTATAGTTTCGCCCTTTAGATTATTATACAACTACAGCAAGAAAAAAAATTATGATACAGAGTGCAGATGTCTTAATAAACGTCCATCCATGGTGGGACAGAGGTGTCCATGTCACCATTCATTGCGTTGACATCTGTGTGTTCCCCAAAGGCGAAGCCTTTTATTTCTGCTTGTGGTAAGGGGTGCATTCTATACAGATTTCATTTTAGAGAATGTAGGGGAGGGTATAAAAGAAATGTTCACCTTCATGTATAGTTTTCTTTCATATGACTTTAAACATTTTGTTTATAACTCATGTCCAGGCATCCGAAACAATAGATATAATAGACATAGAAGGTCTACTGAAGCAAAGAACAACTGGAGCAGAGTTATGGAAAGTATCCAGTAGTGTTTGATTAGGTCTTCATCTAGAAAAAGGCCACTGGAGGAGCCCCTGTCTTTACTGCCATTTACAGTTGTGTCTTGATAGGCTTGAATCCCCTTTTATTGAACCATAATCTGGCAGGTTGGGTATGCATATGAAGATAAATTCAAGTCCCATGGCTAGGAGGGTGTTGCAGGTCTTGGCCTGAGAAAATAGGATGAAGGAGAGGATGAAGGTGTAAAGCTGTGGCAGCTGCAGCTGAGGCAGGCCGTGGAGCAAACAGAGTTGGGTATAGGGCATGGGGGACATGATGAAGGGTCAGAGGCCCAGCATGGTGCAGGGCAGAAGCAGGGATTATGTGTATTGGATGGCTAGCTAAAAAAGCAGCAGGATGGGCTGGGATGAGAGAGTGAGTAAGATGAGAAAGAGAAATGGGAGCCAAATGTGGCTGAGGGATGTGGTGAACCTGTGCCAAAGTTTGTGGGTGGTGAGGTGGAATGCCAATAGCTGCGGCAGCTGCAGCATGCTGGAGGATGGCATGTTGTACAGTGGTTATAGAGGCAGCAGATACTGGAGGTGGTGCCTGCTGAATATGTATAGGCTGGAGGGCCTGTGTAGCAGGCTGCAGAGCTTGTGGGACGGCTCCGGCAGGGAAGTTCTTAACTTGTTTGGCCAACAGCTGCTGTTGTATGTGCTGCTGAGCTGCCTGCTGTAGTTTGCTGTATTTCTCCATTTCCTCAGGAGTAAAAGTGATAGGCTGGCTTTCCAGGGGAGCTAATGAACCTTCCTCCTCCTCTTCATCCTCTTCATCTTCCTCATCCTCCCCATCTGGCCGAATAGAATCAACGTTGACAGGAGGGTAAGTTGAAGCATGAAAAAAATCAGAATCAGGAGGTGGAGGCACCATTCTGCCATGGAGCGGTGGAAATGGAAGACTTCCATTACCCAAAGGGTTAGGTGCAGTTCCCTCATCAATCCCTTCAGCAGGTGGCTGAAAGCAGACAGATTCCTCTTGGGAGACTGGCTCTGCAACAGATGCAGGAGGTTCGGACTCTGGGACATTATCTGCCCTGGCTGAGGTGTTCTCTTTCTCCTGCTGCCCATCTACAGTAACTGATGTCTCTCCTGACTCATTCTCGCTTTTCTGAGGCGCTATGCTTTTGGACACTGCTGGCAGTTTCCCTATTAATGGTAGCTGAGCAGTTTTAGTACCAAGAGCAGGTGGCAACTTTGGGCCAAAGTATCCCTGAGGTGGGTCTTTAACTTTTGATCCTGACTTGGAGTTGCCATCATCTGTTGTGCTTGCTGCTTTTTCTAAACGTCGAGACTGGATCTTTTCTAGCAGTTGTTTTGCAGTTAAAGAACATCTTCCTGTATCTTTCTCAGTACTACTGCGAGGCAAGTTAGTGCCACTTGCCCCTCTCGCTTCAGACCCCCGACTGCCTTCTCTTCGGTTACTAGAACGAGAATAATGTGGGGACTGTGAGCGATAAATCTTAGATCGGTTAAAGTCCCGTCTAGCACTTCTACGGCTATCTACACTGTCCCTTCCATGAGATCCTTTTCCAGAATGACTGCGAACACTAGCACTCCGATCCCTACTGTAACTACGGCTTCGCTTCCAGCTGTGACCAGTTAAGCTGCGGCTCCTCCTTTTGCTCCGACTCCGGCTACTACTGCTAGATCTACCTCTACCCCGACTCCTACTTCTTCTTGACCGACTTCTGCTCCTTGACCGACTACGACTGTAATCAGAGGAGGAGTATTTATGTCTAGTGGAATGTTTCTTAGAAGCAACAGAGTCTGAGTCTGATCCTGGTGACCTTCGCTTTGATCGCCTCCTTGATCCACTGCTATAATCACTGTAGTCACTATCAGAGTAACTTCGATCATGACTATATTGGCTTCTATCTGAAGACCCTCCTGAACTGGAAGAGTAAGACCGCCTTCGTTTTCCAGATCTTGATCGACTTCTGGATCGCTCACTTGCAGACTCGTACTCATCACTGTACCTGGACGTGGATTTTTTCCTACTGGTATCATCCTCACTATCATACTCTGCACTGCTTCTGCGCTTACTGGCCTTAATGGGTGTATTTCTGTGAGAGGAGGACAAAGAGGATTGTGCAGGAGGAGGAAGCGATTGCTTGGGCTCTGTTTTAGTCTTTTTGTTCTCTGGCTCTTTGGAGGAAGTATGAAGGTCTGGTTTATTACTACAATTTCCAATGCTGTCCTCTTTGGTCAGCAGCTTTCCTGGTGCGGTGTCTTTTGAGCGACCTCCCAGTGCAGGAGATGTACTTTTCTCTGTATCTTCTACTTTCAATACTGTTCTGGAAGAACCACCTTTTGACTTTTTGTGCTTATGCTTCTTCCTTTTCTTCATTTTTTGTTCACTACCCTCGTCTCCATCTTTGTGTTTCCGTTTTCGCTTGCTGCTCTTCTTGTGCTTTTTCTTCTTTTTCTGCTTGTGAGACTTCCGCAAAGCTTCTCCTTTGTTACCTTCTTCAAGGGGTTCAGGTTTGACATCACCAGAAGGAGCAGTGGAGACTTTTGCTTGTGCTCCACAAGTGTGTACCACTGGAACGGATTCCTTTTTAAATGTGACATTCGGGTCTTTGCTTGAATCAGCTTCAGCTGTGCTATCTTTGCTTGTACCTGGGTTATCTTTAGGTTTCTCCACAGTTTTGGCCTTTCCATCTTTATTTCTGGAAAGTTTAAAGTCAAAATATAATGGATTACAGCTATAGGAGATAGAAGGTTCTGCTTGAGTGAATATCAAAAGCTCAGAGGGCCACTGAAGTGTTGTGCTCTCATCCTTGCTCAGGACTGGAAAAAAAGGACCAGTTGGGTGCTTGGGCCTTTCCTGCAGTTCTTTTGCAGGTGTGGGGGAACTTTTAGGGGGTTCTTCATTTGTAGTGTTACATGTTTCTTTATCTACTGCATCATCTTTCTTGTCAACTTTGGGTAAAACCAGAGAAGCATTGCTTACAACTGGTTGAGGCAAAGACGTCTTGCCTTCACCAGCACTCTTTTCACTTTTGTTTTCGGTCTGTTTGACAGGCTTGGACTTGGTGACAACAGCTTGTTTCTTTTCATTCTTCTGGGGGACATTCTCCACCTGTGTTTGCTCGGTGGATCTCATGAAGAGCAAAAACTGAAAATTCGGTTTCACCTTGCAATGAGCAGGAGGCATGTAGTGATAGTACTCTGGTTCACCAGCATGTGTCCCCCGTTCTTCACGCTTCATCTTCTTCAATTTAGATAAAGTGCTTGCAAGTGAAGCACCATTATCCTCTTGGCCTTCCTCCTCCTCCACTTTATTTTCACTCTCTTTGAGGTTCTCCCCCTCTATTGACTTTACAGAACATATTAGTTCAGTGGGCATCTTCTCTTCCTCCTTTTCCTCTTCCATTGATGCCACCTCTTCACCATGATCCTTGAAGACGACAGCTGCTGAGGACTCTAACTTCAAAGGTGTTTTCTTGGCAAAAGAGAAGGAGAAACCTACTTTCTGAAGAGAGGATGGGCCAGATGTGTTTTTAAAACCAAATGTTATGGCTGGGGAAGTGGGTTGAGTAGGAGAACAGATAATCATTTGAGACACTTTCTCTTCCTGAATATGTTTAGGGCTGTCTTGCATTGTTGAGCACGTACTAAGAGGCACATCATCATCTTCCACAGAATCCTCATCCACAGCAACTGTAGTTGTCTTGAACATGGGACCACTGCCAGGAGCACTGCTAGAAAGGATGGATGGAAAAAAAGACAATAATGAAAAGTTTGTGTGTGATTATGTGCTGTCTACATATTAATTGTAAGTGAAATGGTCGCCTTGAAAATACTGTCTGATCTAAAGCTAAAAATAGTGCAAGAGGAAAAATGCAGATTGATATGTGATAAATTTCTGTAATCAGTCTCATTTATAGTATATAATTAAAGGGGTACTTACATTTTAAATATTAATGGCCAATCCATATGATAGGCCATCAATATCTGATCGGCGTGATGTCAACACCCAGCATCCTCGTCGATATTTGAGCAGGTCACTCCACTCAGATATACACAATATACATCACCCAGAAGCTTCTGCTCTGTATACTGTGTAGCGGTGTTGCCAGGTACTACTGATCAATTGCCACGGAAGTGAATGGTAGCTGCATCATCACTTTACAGTGTACAGAGCAGAGTTTCCTGGCCGATGTACACAACATATATAGCATGCACAGTGGCTTGCCCAAGCAGCTTATTGGCTGGGGTGTCAAGTGCCAGTAACTTAGCAATCATATATTAAAGTCTTCCTGTCATTAATAAATAAAAAAAAAACTTGAAATGTCAAAAGTTTACATCAGCTCGTAGCGCTTTCCATCCTGCGGCTTCATTATAAGTCTATGTGGCTCATCTTGTGAAGCAGTTAAGAGATTACCGCGGGCAACTGCATGCTTTTCCCTGTTCATTCTAATGATCAGTGGGGGTCTCACCACTGAGACCCTTAAAGTAAAAAACCTTTGACATGTTTCTGTGATATGTCAAAAGTTTAAAAAAAATAAATAAATAAATTGTCAGGCCCAAGGCCTGATTATTAAAATCCTATATGTGTATTATAAATTATATCTGTGTATAAACATGGGTGAGGGGTCATTCAGACTGTGTTTTGTGTATTGCATTTTATTGGGGGGCTGGCTGTTTGTTTGTATCTCCTTTGAAGTCATGCACTCTGGTCTCATCATATAATCAAAGAGATAAGGGGTCAGGAAGAGAGAAGACCCCCTGGTGGGATCAGAGGGGAGGGGGGAATGGAGTCTCCCTCCCAAGAGAGCAGATATGATATTTAAACAATGCTAGACTTAAAGTGGGGTGTTCAATGCTGTGCAACAAGCTGACAAGACCATCCTAAGAACAGCACTCTCACTCACTCATGGACTGCAATATCATCATGCTGTAAGAACTTCATCTTTTGTTTTCTGAACTTGACTTGCTAAACTCTTTATATATTTTTGTAACTGTATGTCATTTGTTTCTGTATTTTTATATAGTCAGCACTGTGATACCTTTTATCAGATTAAATGTTTAATTAATCAGCTCAGGTCTTTGATCTCTAAATATATGAGCTCACCTTTCTGAAGGCAGCTCTGGTAAATATGTATGCAATTTCTTTTTAGTGCTAAGATTTCCTTACAGGTAAAATCCAGCAAGCACTAAAAATCTCTAAATATATCCCACCGCTGCCACCAGTTGTCACGATCACACCCTATTGGTCCAGCTAAGATGCTAGAGAGAGTTTAGTTTATCTAAGGGTTAATTTGGTAACTTGCTAGGACTTGTAGTGGATACCCAGAGGTCTGGCGGCTTTAACCCTTGCACCATCACACTCTCTCTAGCATCTTAGCTGGACCAATAGGGTGTGATCGTGACAACTGGTGGCAGCGGTGGGATATATTTAGAGATTTTTAGTGCTTGCTGGATTTTACCTGTAAGGAAATCTTAGCACTAAAAATAAATTGCATACATATTTACCAGAGCTGCCTTCAGAAAGGTGAGCTCATATATTCAGAGATCATAGACCAGAGCTGATTAATTAAACATTTAATCTGATAAAAGGTATCACAGTGCTAAATATATAAAAAAAAATACAGGAACAAATGACATACAGGTCTAAAAATATATAAAGAGTTTAGCAAGACAAGTTCAGAAAACAAAAGATGAAGTTCTTACAGCATGATGATATAGCAGTCCTTCAGTGAGTGAGAGTGCTGTTCTTATTCTGAGTAAGCACTCTGAGTCTAGCACTGTTTAAATATTATATCTGCTTTCTTTGGAGGGAAACTCCATTCCCTACTCCACTCTGACCTCAGGTGGGGCATCTCTCTTCCTGGCCCCTTATCTGTTTGATTATATGATGGGACCAGAGTGCATGACTTCAAAAGAGCCTTTGACTTCAAAAGGAGATATAAACAAACAGCCAGACCCCCAATAAAATGCAATACACAAAGCACAGTCTGAATGACCTCTCACCCATGTCTTGGATAAGACATTACACAGTTACAATTACAATACACATATAGGATTTTAATAATCAGGCCTTGGGCCTGACATAAATAATTATGAATGGCCTATATTAGTCCATCAAAATAAAAAATTGGAGAACTCCTTCAAATTAAAAAGAAAAAAAAAACTAGAAAAATACCCTTTACTTACATTTTATCCTTGCTGAGTTCAGCAGCACTGTTGAGAGGGCATCACACAGGGAAAAATGTATGAATGTAACTTTGATAACCCCTTTAACATACAGTGATGCCTTTTAGTCACTATGTCCTAAATACATAAATCCGAGACTTACTTAAAAGAACACAAAAAGCTTTTCCCCGAAAACTATACTTCTAGCTGCTCAGCTTACTCTTACATACAGCATAGCCAATGCATTATTTTGTAATGTCCAAAAAACTATGATGAAAAGAAAGATTAACTAATGCATTAACTACACTACACGCAACACTTCTTTTTATCCCTTTCATTTACCTTTCAGCCTGCTTTCTCTGCTCTGCCAATTCAAGAAGACGTCGCAGAGCCTTTTCCTGCTTGCGCTCATCTTTTCGTGAACGAGAGGAGACATTTCGGGCATACTCTCTCTGTTTAAGGTCCTTCAATCTCTGCGTGCAGAAAATATGATATGAAAGAAGAGCTTTCAGCAATAAAAACATGATAAACATTTTCCTAAGAAAGTAAACAAGCCAATGCGGTTAGTGTTGTGTTTATTTACAGCTGCCCAGATGAACGTAAAGCAACTGGTACAATATAAAGTACTTATTTGCACTGCAGATACCACATATTGCTTCTGATGCTTTACATCTATAGAGATTCAGAGCTTCAACGCATTGTCAGCTATGTGCATTTCTAGCTACATACAGATAAAAGTAAAAGTATCTCTCTTAACTTGCCATTTTCCTCAGCTAGCAGGCCTCATTGTGACATTCTCATTCTATCCCTCAGGCAGGCTGAAGGCCTCCGAGTTCACAGACTGAGGTATGTAAAGCCAAGTTTAATCTCCAGACCAGGGCTTATCTTCTAAGCTGTCTGTGATATCTGCAAGTTATTCTGGGAAAGTGAAACCACCACGCAGTAATATAAATAATAGAAGAAATAAATGTGTCCACCCCAAGGGGATTCCATCTGCTGTCATAGTCAAAAATAGTTATCAAGGCTTAAAAGGGAACTGGGCACAGAAAATACACAGCATAACCCAATACTGGCATGGATTTCTGCTGCCACATGTAAATGGGGTACGTAAAATCACATTTCCTAGCACTGTATTAAATTTTGATGGTATGGTGTGGATCTAAAATAATCCCATCAACCCTGAACTTGGCCTTAGAAAGCAGCTGTTTTTTCAAATTTGATAATTTCTCCAAAGTCCTGTCAATGGCCCATATTTGCTGCAAACTGTCCAATTTTCACAAAGAGCCAAAATAACCTGAGACACCACATCACCCACTAAATTGTTCTACCAGCGATGTTATGGTGCACAACTTGGCAAGAAAATGGGCAGGACCGTTTGGACCAGGTTAGATAACAGCAACTCCCTTCCACCTCTTTAGCACAAAGCTTCCTCCCTTGGAGGATGGTTAGGGTAGGTGCCAGAGCTGTGCCAACATAGCGGTGTGAAGGTGCATGTCGGGGCTCATTTTCCAAATTGGCACCTTATGCGTTTCAGACAAGACAGAACGCAGCTGGCGCTTGCAGAGTAGGTGGTGCTGGGCACAGCGAGTGGCTAAAAGCTCTGAAATGCATCTGAACCTCTCGAGCCACTGATTCATTTGGATCACCAGCCTTAAGTTTGATGCATAGTTTTTTTTTTTAAACAGACTACACAGTCTAAGTAGATGCCAGATTTGTTACAGTGGCTCAGGCTGTTTGATAAACCTGGTACACCTTTAGACTTTCTATTTCAACTAGTGATGTCGCAAACATAACATTTTCGGTTCGGGAACCTCGAACGCAAACGTCCGCGAACCACCATAGACTTCAATGGGCAGGTGAATTTTAAAGCCCACAGGGACTCTTTCTGGCCACAATAGTGATTTAAAAGTTGTTTCAATGGGACTAACACCTGGACTGTGGCGTGCCGGAGTGGGATATATGGCAAAACTCCCATGGAAAATTACATAGTTGATGCAGAGTCTGGTTTTAATCCATAAAGGGCATAAATCACCTATTATTCCTAAATGGTTTGGAATAACGTGCTTTATCCCCCTTTAAGCAGCACATAGTTAGATTCCCCCCTTTAGACAGCACATAGATTCCCCCATATTAGGCAGCACATAGTTAGATCCCCCCTTTAGGCAGCACATAGTTAGAGCCCCCCTTTAGGCATCACAGTTAGATTCCCCCTTAAGGCAGCACAGATTTCCCCATGTTAAGCAGCACATAGTTAGAGCTCCCCTTTAGGCAGCACATAGTGGGATTTGAACACAAGGCCCCAGCGCTGCAAGGCAGCAGTGCTAACCTCTGAGCCACCATGCTACCCTTAGCATACATCTAATATCCACGGTTACCTGAAAAATTAGGCATGTACACATGCCTGAAAAATGTGGTATTGTTGCAGCCGCTTCTGTAGCAGCGGCCATAAAAATTGCAGCACCATAACAATTGCAACAGCAGAGGTCAGAAAAATTAGGCATGTACACATTGATGAAAAATTGGGTATTGTCGCAGCTGTAGCAGCAGCCAGAAAAATTGCAGCACCATAACAAGTGCAGCAGCAGAGGCCAGAAAAATAGGGCATGTACACATGGATGAAAAATTGGGTATTGTCGCAGCTGTAGCAGCAGCCAGAAAAATTGCAGCACCATAACAAGTGCAGCAGCAGAGGCCAGGAAAATTAGGCATGTACACCTGGCTGGAAAATTTGGTATTGTCGCAATTTCTGCTTGTTTTGCCAGGCAGAAAGTGCCCTAAAACATTGCGGCTTGAACCCTAGTTGGTGGCGGATAAGTCACGCAAGTCATCCGGCATTCAGAGTTCAAATACAGCAGCGTGTGGACCATTTTTAGGCCAAGGCAGCTCATCTGATCAGGCCTTGTTCAGTCAAAAGTATCGGCCAGTGTCAGTCCCTTCGGGATCCATCCCTCATTCATCTTAAGAAAGGTGAGGTAATCCAGACTTTTTTGACCAAGGCGACTCCTCTTCTCAGTGACAATACCTCCTGCTGCACTGAAGGTCCTTTCTGACAGGACACTTTAAGCGGGACAGGCCAGAAGTTCGAGCGCAAATTGGGATAGCTCCGGCCACAGGTCAAGCCGGCACACCCAGTAGTCAAGGGGTTCATCGCTCCTCAGAGTGTCGATATCTGCGGTTAAGGCCAGGTAGTCTGCTACCTGTCGGTCAAGTCTGTGGCAATGCGTAGGACTTAAAAAGCTCCGCATGTCCTCCATCAACAGCATGTATGTACAGCTTCCTGTCCTTGCCGGCGTGTTCGTGGGAAGAGGAGGAGAATTACTTTCCCCTCTTCCCCTGTTAGATCCCTGTTGTGCTGTGACATGACCCTTATATGCTGTGTACAGCATACTAAATTTATTTTGGACCTGCTGAATCCTTTCCGCCTTGCTGTAATGCGGTAACATGTCAGGCACTTTATGTTTATACCAGGGGTCTAGTAGCGTGGACACCCAGTACAGGTCGTTCTCCTTCATCCTTTTTATACGAGGGTCCTTCAACAGGCACGACAGCATGAAAGACCCCATTTGCACAAGGACGGATGCCGAGCTACTCATGTCCCGTTCCTCGTCCTCAGTGATGTCAGGGACGGTATAATCTTCTCCCCCCCCCCCCCAGCTACGTACAACACCACGGGAACCAGATAGGTGACAAGGAGCACCCTGGGATGCCTGCTGTGGTTGGTCTTCCTCCTCCTCTTCAAAGCCACATTCCTCCTCCGATTCCTCTTCCCCACAATCCTCTTCCAGCGTTGCCGCAGGTCCAGCAAGCGATGCTGATAAGGCTGTTTCTGGTGGTGATGGTGTCCACAACTCTTCCTCTTCACGCTCATCTACTGCCTGATCCAGCACTCTTTGCAGGGCACACTCCAGGAAGAAAACAAACGGTATGATGTTGCTGATGGTGCCTTCGGTGCGACTGACCAGGTTTGTCACCTCCGCAGGACGCATGAGCCTACAGGCATTGCGCATGAGCCTCCAGTAACGTGGCAAAAAAATTCCCAGCTCCACAGATGATGTCCTAACACCCCGGTCATACAAATATTCGTTGACTGCTTTTTCTTGTTGGAGCAGGCGGTCGAACATTAGGAGTGTTGAATTCCAACGTGTCGGGCTGTCGCAAATCAAGCGCCTCACTGGCATGTTGTTTCGCTGCTGGATATCTGACAAGTGCGCCATGGCCATGTAGGAACGCCTGAAATGGCCACACACCTACCTGGACTGCTTCAGGACATCCTGTAAGCCTGGGTACTTGAGCACAAAGCGTTGTACAATCAGATTACACACATGTGCCATGCACGGCACATGTGTCAACTTGCCCAACCTCAATGCCGCCAACAAATTTGTTCCGTTGTCACAAACCACCTTGCCGATCTCCAGCTGGTGCGGAGTCAGCCACTGGTCCACCTGTGCGTTCAGGGCCGACAGGAGCGCTGGTGCGGTGTGACTCTGAGGCAAGTCAACCCCAAGATGGCGTGACACTGCCGTATCCGGGATGTGGAATAGCACCTGGGGGGGGTGCCGGTGATGTGGAGCAAGACGCAGCAGTGGAAGAGGACTCGGCCGAGGATGTTATGGAAGAGGATGGAGTAGGAGGAGTAGAGGAGGTGGCAGCAGGCCTGCCTGCAAGTCGTGGCGGTGTCACCAACTCCTCTGCAGAGCCACACATTCCATGCTTGGCAGCCGTCACCAGGTTTACCCAATGAGCAGTGTAGGCGATATACCTGCCCTGACCATGCTTTGCAGACCAGGTATCAGTGGTCAGATGGACCCTTGCCCCTACACTGTGTGCCAGACATGCCATCATTTCCTTTTGCACAATGGAGTAAAGGTTGGGGATTGCCTTTTGTGCAAAAAAATTTCGTCCGGGTACCTTCCACTGCGGTGTCCCAATGGCTACAAATTTTTTTAAGGCCTCAGACTCCACCAGCTTGTATGGTAAAAGCTGGCGGGCTAGCAGTTCCGACAAGCCAGCTGTCAGACGCCGGGCTAGGGGGTGACTGAGATATTGTCTTCTTGCAATCAAACATCTCCTTGACAGACACCTGACTGTGGGCAGATGAGCAGGAACTGCTCAAAGGCGAGAGACAGATGGTTGAGAGGGGGCAAGGAGGGCAGCAGTGGTTGACCTGGCTGAAGATGCTGGACCAGGAGGAGGATGGCGGCTTTGACTTTGTGTGCTGCTTGTACTGACGTGTTGATCCCATAGGCGTTTGTGATGTGACATCATGTGCCTTCGCAAAGCAGTTGTGCCTAGGGGGGTGTTGGACTTCCCACGACTCAGTTTCTTCTGGCACAGGTTGCAAATGGCCTCACTGTTGTCAGAGGCAGACACACAAAAAAAAGGCCACACTGCTTAGCTCTGCGATGACGGCATTCTGGTGGTGGCAACAGCATGCGTTGATTGGCGTCCCGTCTGGCTGACCCCGGGTACCGATGCATGCTGTCTGCCTGTGTCACTAGCTCCTTGCGACGACCTCACCTGTGTCTGCTGACTCTGACTCACAGGGTCAAAGTTTACTGCAATGTTAAAGTATAGGGGGCAGATCGAACTTCACATATGTTCGCCCGGCGATGCGAACGCGAACATGCGAAATTCGCCTGGAACTGTTCGCCGGCGAACAATTAGCGTCATCTCTAATTCCAACTATTAATTGGCTTAAACTGTGCCAGAGATCTAGTACATTTCAGGTGCAAGGTCTCATCTTAAATAGGCACTGTCAGATACAAAAACTTTTGATATGTTGTAAAGCATGTATAACCAATAGGTTTTGCAATTTCTTTCATCAAAACATTTTCAGTATTTCATACTGAAAAAGCCAGTCAAACAACTGCCCCCTCCTGCCTGCTTGGACACATACTAGTCCTGCTGTGTCCATGCGTCATCACCTATGTCATGGACACACTTTCTTGATTGACAGCTGTGAGTGCAGGGCTCAGAGCTGGAGGAAAAATCCTCCCACTGTCAGCTTGTGTCCCGCTACTGTCAGTGAGGACAAGCTGGGAGTTGTAGTTTTGCTAATGCTAGGGGAGATGTGAGCAGACAGCATACTGAGGGAGGGGGCGGAGACCTGCACAGTGAGGCCACGCCCCCTCCCTTTGAGAGGAATTCAGACTAGGGAGCTAAATAAAAAAAAAAAGTGTAATCAATAAAATAAATAAAGGCGCTAGACACATAAAAATTAGATGTACATGGTCAGGATTAGGTACTGAGTGATATATTAAAAAAAAATGTTTTATGTTGGATCTGACAGGTACGCTTTAAGCCATTAACCCCTTAAGGACGCAGGACGTAAATGTACGTCCTGGTGAGGTGGTACTTAACGCACCAGGACGTACATTTACGTCCTAAGCATAACCGCGGGCATCGGAGCGATGCCCGTGTCATGCGCGGCTGATCCCGGCTGCTGATCGCAGCCAGGGACCCGCCGGCAATGGCCGACGCCCGCGATCTCGCGGGCGTCCGCCATTAACCCCTCAGGTGCCGGGATCAATACAGATCCCGGCATCTGCGGCAGTTCGCGATTAAAATGAACGATCGGATCGCCCGCAGCGCTGCTGCGGGGATCCGATCATTCATAACGCCGCACGGAGGTCCCCTCTCCTTCCTCCGTGCGGCTCCCGGCGTCTCCTGCTCTGGTCTGTGATCGAGCAGACCAGAGCAGGAGATGACCGATAATACTGATCTGTTCTATGTCCTATACATAGAACAGATCAGTATTAGCAATCATGGTATTGCTATGAATAGTCCCCTATGGGGGTAAAAAAAAATGTAAAAAAATGTAAAAGTAAAAGTAAAAAAAAAGTGAAAAATCCCCTCCCCCAATAAAAAGTCCGTTTTTTCCTATTTTACCCCCAAAAAGCGTAAAAAACATTTTTTATAGACATATTTGGTATCGCCGCGTGCGTAAATGTCCGAACTATTAAAATAAAATGTTAATGAACCCGTACGGTGAACGGCGTGAACGAAAAAAAATTTCAAAAGTCCAAAATTCCTACTTTTTTAATACATTTTATTAAAAAAAAATTATAAAAAATGTATTATAAGTTTTTTATATGCAAATGTGGTATCAAAAAAAGTACAGATCATGGCGCAAAAAATGAGCCCCCATACCGCCGCTTATACGGAAAAATAAAAAAGTTATAGGTCATCAAAATAAAGGGATTATAAACGTACTAATTTGGTTAAAAAGTTTGTGATTTTTTTAAAGCGCAACAATAATATAAAAGTATATAATAATGGGTATCATTTTAATCGTATTGACCCTCAGAATAAAGAACACACGTCATTTTTACCATAAATTGTACGGCGTGAAAACAAAACCTTCCAAAATTAGCAAAATTGCGTTTTTCGTTTTAATTTCCCCACAAAAATAGTGTTTTTTGGTTGCGCCAAACATTTTATGATATAATGAGTGATGTCATTACAAAGGACAACTGGTCGCGCAAAAAACAAGCCCTCATACTAGTCTGTGGATGGAAATATAAAAGAGTTATGATTTTTAGAAGGCGAGGAGGAAAAAATGAAAACGTAAAAATTAAATTGTCTGAGTCCTTAAGGCCAAAATGGGCTGAGTCCTTAAGGGGTTAAAGGGGTACGTCGATGGAAAACTTTTTTTTTTTTTTTTTTTTTTTTTTATGAACTGGTGCCAGAAAGTTAAACAGATTAGTAAATTACTTCTATTAAAAAGTCTTAATCCTTGTGGTACTTTTTAGCAGCTGTTTGCTACAGAGGAAATTCTTTACTTTTTGAATTTCTTTTTTGTATTGTCCACAGTGCTCTCTGCTGACACCTCTGTCTGTGTCAGGTACTGTCCAGAGAGCACTGTGGACAACACAAAAAAAGAAATTAAAAAAATAAAGATTTTCCTCTACAGTAAACAGCTGCTAAAAAATACTGAAAGGATTAAGATTTTTTTTTTAAGAGAAGTAATTTACAAATCTGCTTAACTTTCTGGCACCAGTTCATTTAAAAAAAAGTTTTCCACTGGAGTACCGCTTTAAGCCATGTCCCTTTTTCAAGCAGAATATAAATAGGCTCACCAGCTTCCACTAAAAACCAAAAACCATAGCTGACTTGAACCTAATCACATCTGCTTTATATACAGAGTAAAGGGTCTAAAACTCATAATAAATCTGGCGAGAGGCGGAATGAACAGAAAAAGGCAATTCTTTTTTGGCAGGCTAAATAATGTGACAATTTTATAATTGGGTCATTACAATGTGGTAATACCAAATATGCACTATTGCTTTTGATTCTTTTTTAATAAAGCAAAGTGTCGGTGGAAAATGGTGATTTGTGCTTTTACATTTACAGTGAACCCCGACATACGATAGTTTCAACTTATGATGCTTTTCGTACATTGAATACAGCATCGACTTGCTATCCTTCCGTATGTCTGGGCTAACATAAAAGCAGCTATCCGGTGGCACTGACTACTTCAGCTGCCATATGGCTGCTTAATGTGCTGTCCTGCCGCACATACAGTAATGTACACTGTAATACAGACAGAATGAGATTGTTACTCATTGTGTTTTTAATTTAGTCCCATGCTACACAGTTTTGCCCTCAGAACTGCTCTCCTCAGTGATCACCAATTAGCCCGCAGCATCTTAAGCTGCCCTTCCTCTTCCCACATCCAGACTCTAGTGTCTAGTGTGAGGAAGCAGTCAGGATCGTGTTGCCCAACTCAGGATCGTGTAATCCCAGTCCCAGTAAAGGTGCAGCCCCACAGTGCACATCATACAAAGTACAGTACACCTACAATACCCCCCCTTTTTTTTTCTTGCATCCCTGTTATACAGAACTGCTGGGATTTGTAGTTCTTCTTGCAGCTGTGTTTAACAGTCCTTTTAAAAGGAGTATTGCAGAACTTAAAAACTATCCCCTACCCATAGGATAGGGAATAAGTGTCTAATTGCAGAAGGTCCAATCCCCCCCAACCCCTGCAATCTCCAAAACAGGGCCCCATGTTATACTCATGCTCCTATAGACAATGCATGAGTATAGTGCCGACACACGGTTCCATGCAACGGGGAAAGATGGGCCCCCTTTTGGAGGTCATGGCCCTCGTGATCAGACATTTATTCCCTTGTTTTTAAGTGTCTGACTTCCCCTTACAAAACAGGACATAGTTTATGTGTTTACTGTATTTCTGTGCTTATTCTTCATGTTTTTTTTTTTTATTCTGGTCAACATTTCGGGAGCTCTGGAACCAATTACCAGTTTTCCATAGAGTTATTGATGCAACATAAAATGGTTGTCCTGGAACCAATTAATATTATATGTTAAGGGACCACTGTTTTTTTTTTGTTTACATATTATTTAACTTTTTCACATTTGTTAGTATCACAAATCTCAGTATCTAAGCGGTGGTGCTGAGCTGCAGCAGTATATGTCTGCTCCCTCCTAGACCCCACCCTGCATAATTGATGTACAGGGCTTTGCATCCAATCCTGTACATAAATTAGTAAAATAAAGGGTGGGATGAGGAGGGAGGAGGCATATACTGCTGCAGCTCAGCACCACCACTTAGCTACTGACATAAGGCCCTTCTATAAATGTACAAACAGCGATCAGTAAAGCAGTGAATTAAATACCAGGAAAAGGCATCACAGCAAAGACAAGCTGTGTTCAAAAAATGGTATAAACGGAAAAGAAGCTGCAGATCTCTAGTCTAATAAAGGTAAACAGGAATGTTTGTGCTTTAAAGGGGTACTCCAGTGGAAAAAAACATGTTCTCATATTAGCTGGTGCCAGAAAGTTATACAGATTTGTACAGTGCTTCTTTCTTAGAAGTAATTTACAAATCTGTATAACTTTCTGGCACCAGATGATATTTTTTTTCCTCCAGAATACCATTTTAAATTAGAGTCTGTACACAACATAGGCAATTTTCATTATTTAAAGGGTAGCTCCCACCATCCTCTTTTTTTTTTTCTGTCCCTGCCTATTGCCCATCTATCCCTAACCCCCTCCCTGCCTTTATTTATTTATTTTTTAATCTTAAAAATGGCATTTTGTCTGCCTGGTAGTGTGCTCACTACCAGGCAGACTTCCCCAGCAGGCACCACGTCACTGATGCCTGCTGGGGGCCGAGTTCCGCCCATAGTTCTCCTGACAGGGTGCCTCCAGCTGTTTCACCACTACAACTCCCAGCATGCCCTGACATCTATTTGCTGTCAGGGCATGCTGGGAGTTGTAGTGGGGAAACAACTGGAGGCACCCTGTGTTGGAAGACCCCCCCCCCCCCCCTCACCTGTGCCGGACCATGAGCGGGGGTCCGTAGCAAGCAACAAGTGTATGCCCAGCTTCCTGTCATGCCCGTACACTCTGGAAACTGTCTCTATGTTTCTGGAGGATTGAAAGTCCTCCGGAACCATAGAGAGAGTTACCAGAGTGTAGGAGCATGACAGGAAGCCGGGCATACACTTGTTGCTCCATATAACGCGCTCCCCCCGGCAATGACAGGAGCAGTGAGGAGGCGGCGTATCCCCACTGGAGCCGGGGCTGTAAGCAGAGGTAAGAGCCATGTTCCTCCCTGCTGCAGGGAGAATATGCAGCAGGGAGGCGGCCAGTGTGAGAGTCCAGGGAGCCAATGCGCAGCCCTGGATTTCACTGTGCTCGCTCTCGCCTGTTTGATTGACAGGCGGGAGCGAGCACCGCAGTGACTAGAATTTCGACTCATTTGCCAGGCTCAAATGAGACGAAATTCTGTAGTGACGTCACTGCCGAATGCATTCGGTCACTAGGAGGGCGACCCCTAGTGGCCGAATTTAAAAGTGATTTTAAACTGGTTTAAAATCACTTTTTTTAATTAAACTATATTAGAGATATGTTGTAGCACTTAAGTACTACAACATATCAATTTTTTTATTTCATGACAGTGCCCATTTAACAAAAAAAAAAAAAAAGCCAACACCACATATTTTGGATTTTGGTTAACATTTTAAGACTAGGTTTACATCACGATAATTTGTGCACCTGAGGCACGCATACTATGGGAATATGTCAAAATGATATGCTGACGTGTCCATGCTTAGACAGTCACAGGCCCCATTAATTTAAAGGGGTACTCCACTGGCCAGCGTTTGGAACTAAATGCTCCATATGCTGTTTTCACGCTGCAGGGATTGGCAACCCCCCCCCCCCCCCCACCCCACCCCGGTGATGTCACGGCCACACACCCTTAATGCAAGTCAATGGCATTGAGAGGGCGTGGCCATAACATCACAAGGGAGGGCCTGGGTGACCCCCACAGCGTGAAAACAGCATTCAGAACATTTAGTTCCAAATGCTGGCCAGTGAAGTACCCCGCCCAAATATAGTCACTACTAGTGACTACACTTTAAAGTTATTTTTCCAACGTATCTGAGTTTTTTTCTTGCATATCGCTGCAAGCCATGTTTCTCAGGCTGAGCCATAACTTGTATATGCTTGGAAAATTAACAGAACCCAATCACTATCTGACTATGCTTGGGTCATTAGCAGAGTCAGAGCATGGACATATCGGCATACCATGCCGAAATTTTGCAGACGCATTTGTGCTTCGGAGGCAGACCTTGTGGTATGAAAGGTGTACGTGGGCATCTTAAAAGTATTTTCCCATGAAGGACACAAAATTACAAAATAAACGTTATTAACTTTATATTTATACTCCTCGTCTCCAGACTACCCCCCCCAACAGTTGCTTTTTGTCAATACTGTATAAAGAGAAAGCTGCCAAGCATTGGCAGGTAGGTGGTTTGGAGAAGCAGTTCATGAATATCGCCGACTACAGAGTGCACACTTTCTATGCAAATTAATAAACTTCATTCATACAGAAACTATGGCATTGGGCAAAACAAAAAAACAGCACATAAATCAGGGTCTCTGCCAGCAGATTTAAGCTGCCATTTGATATTCCCTCTGATTGGGTAGCATAAACTTGGTGACCCATTCCCCTTTGTTCCCTTGGGAGATGAGCCGGAGATGTCCGGAGAGACAGTGAGCTTTGAGAGTTACTAATAATTCCAAAGAAATAAACTTGCATGTTCAGCTGATCCGTGCATGCACGGTTATAGAGTCAGACATGATCACTGCTAGCAATTCAATAAAATGTGTTATCCCTCACCTGCTTGTGTGCGTGGTCATAAGAGTTTATGTGGTTGTCAAACTCCTGGTGCTTCTGATACTGCTTGTCACATAACTCACAGTAGAAGTTGGCCCGTAACTCTTCCAAGGCTTTTGCAATGGCCTTCTCCTTATCCACAAAATCCTGTACAGGTTAAAACATCTCCAATTAGTATCATGGTCTCAAAATAAGGACATGGGTCCCCCTAAATACTTTGTTAGCAACTTAATTGAAAGCTATAAAATAAAAAAAGAGGCAAGAAAATTGTAGGGCCTCGTTCACATTGCCATTGGACAAAACGAGTAAAGTGAATGGGCCCATTGTGTTCCTAACGGAACGGAAGACAACATCAATGTGAACCTAGCCTAAGAAAACAAAAAAAAGCACAAAAACTGAAATCACTTGACTAACACTGCAGTCATTTCCAAAAAAAGTAGTGAGCCGCAGCCATTTTATGTAGCGTGTCTCATATATACTGCTTGTTGCATTAGGGCTCCATTTTCTGACATGTAACATTGCTGTGTACATAACCCATGGGGCCCCTAGCAATTATTCATGAATTGCCCTAAGTAATAAATGTACTCTGTGAGACAACTGCTTAATACAGTGGCAGTCACCTTATACTTCTGCCTAAGCTCCTCAGTGTCTTCTTTTTCTACCTCCAGGACGCGTCTTCTTTCTGTGGCATCTTCTGCATAGTCCAACTAAAACACACGAGTGGATAATATGTATAAAACCCTGTAAGCAGTTAATAAACTAACAAATATTTTACATAACATTAAAGAGTACCTGTCACAAATAAAACTTTTAATATAGTGTTTGTGTAATTAGCAGACACTTTCACATTCACTTGCTTCTAACCCCTTAAGGACTGAGGGTTTTTCAGTTTTTGCACTTTTGTTTTTTCCTCCTCACCTTTTAAAAATCATAACCCTTTCAATTTTGCACCTAAAAATCCATATGATGGCTTATTTTTTGCACCACCAATTCTACTTTGCAGTGACATCAGTCATTTTACCCAAAAATCTACAGTGAAACGGAAAAAAAATCATTGTGCGACGAAATTGAAGAAAAAACGCCATTTTGTAACTTTTGGGGGCTTCCGTTTCTATGCAGTACATTTTTCAGTAAAAAGGAAACCTGATCTTTATTCTTTAGGTCCATACCATTAAAATGATACCTTACATATATAGGTTTGATTTTGTTGTACGCCTGGAAAATATCATAACTACATGCACGGAAATTTATACGTTTAAAATTGTCATCTTCTGACCCCTATAACTTTTTTTTATTTTTCTGCCTATGGGGCGGTATGAGGGCTCATTTTTTGTGCCGTGATCTGACATTTGTAGTAGTACCATTTTTATATTGATCGGACTTTTTGATCGCTTTTTATTCATTTTTTCATGATATAAAAAGCGACCAAAAATACGTTATTTTGGACTTTGGAATTTTTTTGCGCGTACGTCATTGACCGTGCAGTTTAATTAATGATATATTTTTATAGTTCGGACATTTACGCACGCGGCGATACCACATATGTTTATATTTATTTACATGGTATTTTTTTTATGGGAAAAGGGGGGGGGGGATTTGAACATTTATTAAGAAAAGGGTTAAATCACATAGGGACCCATAGGGACCTATAGCACTGCACACACTGATTGCCAGCACTGTTCACTGCAAAGCCATAGCTTTGCAGTGATCAGTGTTATTGGCGGTCGATTGCTCAAGCCTGCATCTCAGGCTTGGAGCAATCAATCGCCGAAGGGACATGCCAGAGGAAGGTAAGAGGACCTCCGCTCGTGTCCCAGCTGATCGGGACACCGCATTTTCACTGCGGTGGTCCCGACCAGCCCCACTGAGCAGCCGGGCAGCTTTCACTTTCGTTTTAGATGCAGCGTTCAACTTTGAACGCCGCGTCTAAAGGGTTAACAGTGTGCGGCACCACGATCGCTGACACGCGCTATTAGCCCAGGGTCCCGGCTTCAGATATATGCCGGGACCAACACGATATGACGCGGGGTCACCGCGTGACCCCGCATCATATCGCGGGAGCTGGCCAAGGACGTAAATATATGTCCTTGGTCGTTAAGGGGTTAAAATTATCAACATAAATATGTTTAAAATGTAATAGAAAAAACAACCATTAGGTGGCTCTGTTCTGTTCCCTGCTGCAATTAATACAGTGAGTTAGGTCTCCTCCTGGCCTAGCAGGAGACCACACTCAGGAAGTGTTTCTCTGCACAGAGCCTCATTGACAGCTGCACATAGCCTCACTGAAAGATGCAAAGAGCAGTCTTCTATTCATTACAGCACTGCAACCATATGAGGGCGGAAGTGGTCCCCCAGCAGGCTTCAATGATGTCATACCTGCTGGGAAATGCCCACTTTCTCCTGCTGGAATATTTCACTATGTGAGCAAGAAGAAGATACACAGCTTTTTAAAGTTCTGAATTTTTTTTTTTAAGGGTGGGAGGAGTGTTAGGAGTAGTTAGGGAACATAGTCTAAGTTAGTTTAGAAAAATTTATTTGGTGACAGGTACTCTTTAAAAGACAATGTTAAGGTGCAATTTATTATTTCTTTTATTTATTTTTACTAATTTAACCTCTTCATCACCAAATATATCTCCTGTCCTACAAAAAGCCTATATATGTTATTCGTTGTGTGACTTAAAACTTGAGCCCACAGCACTTGGTACATGGGGGAGGATATATTCCATGTCAACAGCTCTAAGGATAGGGGATAAATGATTGCAAAGGGACCAGCCACCCTCATCAAAGACCAATTTTTTCGTTACAGGTTAGATTTTTTGTAATTTTTAATATATTTAAAGGGGTACTCTGCCACAAGACATCTTCTCTCCAATCCAAAGGAGCCGCTGGAACCTTCACAATCTCCGGCCCGGCACTCCGGCATTCTGAACGTTTATGTTCAGAACGCTGGCTGTGCTAGGCTGCGGCCCTCACGCTAGTGCTGGGCGGTATTTTTGTAAGTTATGAGAGGTCAACGGTATTTAACGGTATTTCCCCCCTTCCTCCTCCTCCCTGGGGAACTAATCATGTGTGCCACTGGCGCTGCTCTTAGATGCCGGCCGCATGCGCTATAAATGGTTAAGATACCGGCCGCATGCGCTTTAAATGAATAAGATGCCGGCCGCGGCCCTGGAAACGATTAAAGGAAAACAGTCAGATATTTTCTCCTGCACTATCCTGTTGGATAGTGCGGGAGACGCTGATTAAAATGAGCCCTACCTTTCCTGGATCCGCCCGGCCGTTCGTCCCCGCAATTGTAGTTTTATTCTATGTGTATATCTTGCTGTAACTGGCACGGGCGGGGCTTCTGCAGCTTAACTGGCATTGACGTCAGCGCCGCTTATGAATATTCATCCCCCCTCCCTCCAGCTCTCCCTCTCTTCGCCGCTCCTAACTTTCTGCTCGCCCTGCAAGCGCTAAAAGCCAGGCTTGCCGCGGCCACATTTTATTCATTTATAGCGCATGCGACCGGCATGTTAACCGTTTATAGCACCGCGGCCGGCATCTCATTAATTTAAAGCGCGGGCGGCTCACAGGATTATGATGATGATTATTTCCCCGATGTGGGGACAACCGCTGCGGCTGATAATTCCAGTCCCCTAAAAGTTCTGATCCAATTCCCAGCCACGTCTCCTCTTCATCACTTTCAGTTTTTGAGCCTGTAACGGAGGATGAGGTTTCCAGGCTCCTTTCCTCCGCCCGCCCCACTACCTGCTCTAATGACCCCATGCCTTCACACCTCATCCAGTCTCTCTCTCCTGCTATCAGCTGTCATCTAACTAAAATCTTTAGCCTCTCCCTCTCTTCTGGGGTCTTTCCCTCCTCCTTCAAACACTATCATAACCCCACTGTTGAAAAAACCATCTCTGGACCCGTCCTGTGCAGCCAACTATCGGCCCGTCTCAAATCTCCCCTTTATCTCCAAACTCCTGGAACGCTTGATCTACTGCCACCTTATCCGCTATCTCTCCGAGAACTCTCTCCTTGACCCCTTACAGTCTGGTTTCCACTCCCTTCACTCCACAGGAACGGCCCTAACCAAAATCACTAACGATCTTCTGACGGCCAAATCAAATGGCAATTTCTCTTTACTGATTCTCTTGGACCTGTCTGCGGCTTTTGACACTGTGGATCACCAACTCCTCCTCAGTAGTCTCCGCTCCATCGGCCTCTGCTCTCGCCTGGTTTTCCTCCTATCTCTCTGGCCGCTTCTTTAGCATCTCGTTTTCTGGCTCTACTACTTCTCCTCTTCCACTTGCTGTCGGGGTTCCCCAGGGATCAGTAATGGGTCCTCTACTCTTTTCACTCTACACATCCCCCATTGGAAAAACAATCAGTAGATTTGGTTTCCAGTACCACCTCTACGCTGATGACACCCAACTCTATACCTCCTCCGCCAACATCACCCCTGCACTCCTACAGAATACCAGTGACTGTCTCTCTACCGTCTCAGACATCATGTCCTCTTTATATCTGAAACTAAATCTTTCTAAAACAGAACTTCTTGTCTTTTCTCCATCAACTGATACTGTACCTAACCCTGACATTTCCATCTCGATAAGTGGTACTACCATAACTCCAGGGCAGCAGGCTCGCTGTATTGGAGTTATACTTGACTCTGATCTGTCGTTCACTCCCCATATTCAATCTCTTTCACGTTCTTGTCACCTGCATCTCAAAAACATTTCAAGAATCCGCCCGTTTCTCACTACTGAAACTGCTAAAACTCTCATTATTGCTTTGATTCACTCCCGCCTCGACTACTGTAACTCTTTACTAATAGGCCTTCCTTTCTCCAAACTCTCTACTCTCCAGTCCATCATTAATGCCGCAGCCAGACTCATCTTCCTCTCCAGCCGCTACACCGACACCTCCTCCCTGTGCCAGTCACTACACTGGTTACTAGGGATGTAAGAAAAAATCGATTCTCGCGATAATCGCGATTTTTCATTTGCCGATACAGAATCGATTCAAAATATTTTTGAATCGATTCTTTTAGGGATGTGAAATTTTTATCTGCGGACGCCCGTATCTTACCTGCCAACGAGCCCGCGGAGCTCCGGTACAGGTGTTCGGTCCCCGGGCTGTATTCTTCTTACTTCCTGTTAGTCCGGCACGTCACATGGAGCTTCAGCCTATCACCAGCCGCAGCGATGTCCCGCCTCCGCTGGTGATAGGCTGAAGCTCCATGTGACGTGCCGGACTAACAGGAAGTAAGAAGAATACAGCCCGGGGACCCAACACCTGTACCGGAGCTCCGCGGGCTCGTTGGCAGGTAAGATAAAGTGCGTTTTATTTTATTTTGCAGCCCGGACGGGATAACATGAGAAAAGTGTGCACCGGAGTACTAGATCGCCGCTGTCAAAGCTGACAGCGGCATCTATTGGGATCTATGAATGCTCCCAGGTGGGCGATATATCGCGATATATCGCGATGTATCGTCACCTAGACGGTATCGCGATATATCGGGATATATCGAATCGCCACACTGGTATCGCGATTCGAATCGAATCGCCAAATTCTTGGCGATTCACACCCCTACTGGTTACCAATTCAGTCCAGAATACAGTACAAAATCCTCAGTCTCACACGCAAAGCTCTCCACAATGCTGCACCTCCCTACATCTCCTCTCTCATCTCTGTCTACCATCCTACACGTTCTCTCCGATCTGCTAATGATCTCACACCAACATCTTCTATAATCTGAACTTCTCACTCCCATCTCCAAGACTTCACTCGTGCTGCACCGGTTCTCTGGAATGCTATCCCTCAATCCCTCAGACTCAACAACAACATCCATAGTTTCAAACATGGCCTAAAAACACATCTCTTCAGACAGGCCTATAACATTCTCTAATTGGCCTCAACATATCCTCAATATATCCCCACACCTCTTGTTTGAATAGTTATTGTGTAATTTTATGTCTGATACTTGTCTCTGTTTGTACCCCATAATTGTAAGCGCTTCGGAATCTGAAGGTGCTATATAAATAAAATAATTAATTCATTTGAGGGGGAGGGGCCGGACCGGTATGGCGGTATTGGGAAAAATTCCTAACGTACAGGGAAAATATTTCGGTATGAACCGGTATACTGCCCAGCCCTACCTCACGCCCTCTCCATTCAAGTCTATAGAAGGGGGTGTGATGGCTGTGGTCACTGGCAATCTGGCATGGAGTTGGCTGTGTGCATGCAGATTACTATGGTGCGGTGATAAGCTGTCTAGGGGCAGAGTACCAATTTAAAAACATGTTTTTAAATATAGAGGATTTCTTTTCAAATTATACCCATGAGGGACTTGAACATGTGATTGCTTGATCATGTGTAGATTGCACTGCAGCACCAACATATTGTAGTGAAGTGTAATTCTGCTCAGCTCTTATTACTAAGTAAGTAATAGAAGTACAACCATGGTTGGCCAGAAGGCCTTCACAATGGGTCATGGCATCTTAAATGGCCAGGAATGGAGTAATGAGCTATTGGTGTTCGCTCAGAAAGACAGAATACAGATAGTGAGTTTAGATCATGGGTCGTTAAAGAGTCCCTTTCATTTGCATAAACGTTTGACTTTGCTGCAATCGTGAGTAGCCTTGCTGGCCGCCAAATCAGACTAATTCAGGTTTGAGTGACAGCAGGAGAGTGAGGCACACATTGCCATGCACTTCACCTGGCTTTAAATGTATTATTATAACATAATAAAACTATCTTTACCTAGTGCCAATTAATTCTAAAGCACTTTACAAATGAGTAGTAGATACAAAAAGACAAGAAAATATCTAATAGCTTACAATGCAAATGGAATGAAAGGAGCGACAATAAGTACACTGTGCAAATTTTACCCAAATTATGTGTGTCAGACCAGTTCTGACACCAGTACCAAGAGGGTATATTACATACGTTTGTGCTGCAAAAACATTGAACACTTTTTCCCAAGAAATTTCAGCTGACCACTGGGGAAGGGGGGGGGGGGGGTTTGGGGTCTTTGTGGCAGGACACCCTCAGGGAACCTGTGATTCCAATGTGAGCCACTTTAGTCTATGTGAATTCATTTACAACCCAACAGGCATTTCTCAGCTCAGTAATTCCAAGAAGTTTCCCAGCAAAGGATGAAAGCTGCATTTGGGTTGTTAATTTCATTTGTTCCTAAACAAAATGCACTGATGACAAGACAACCTACCTCCATTTCCATACGTCCCATTCCCATAACATCATATTTAACCACGATTGGGATAGGATCTGTCCTGCCTGCAGAAGAAACACATAAGGGTTAAGGTTAAACAATGTAAATAAAGAGAGATGAATTGGTTATACAATGGGTTTGGGTGGTTAGACAATCTTGCCTTAAGTGCAGAGACCAGAAAGCTACAGTGGACCAAACAAGAGTCATTCTCACAGCTTACCCCTTTAGCACCATGATGGTGCATATGTCAAAGTAGGGGATGGTCTTTCCCCTATGATATTTGGTACAATGGACTACTGGGTTACCATTACTATGAAGGCACACAAAGAAACAAAAAAATTATGTTATTTGCTGAGTAATTTACCCATATACCCCAATGTGAACAGCCCACACATGCCCAGTAAGCTGTGAAAAAGACTAGATGCAAATAAAGAATTGACTCAACTAAATCAAACTAGCAGCAGATTGAATTTTATTTTTTATATTTCTCGTCTTGAAGAGTATCCGAAATCCACTCAGAACCAGCCAAAAGCAGGGTTGGGAATGGGGTGGGATAAAATAGGGTAGAGCTGACAGGCAATTTACTACCGCATCTGATCTCAGACTGGTGCAGATTCCAATTTAGATTATATCCCAATGGGATGTAAGTTCAGGACACAGAGGGGGCTGGGGGAACTTACCTGCATGCGCTACACACCTTGAGTAAAAAGACAGACTGTTATTATGTGGTTGCCCAAGTACCTTGAATGTGGCCACCACCTGAACATTATACCATTGGGCTTGTTATTTCAGTGAAACGTCAAGACTCCTTTCAGTGCCTTTATAGATTTGTATAAGCCTTGGATACAAGACAGGTATGGTGCAGTCCCAATGTATTATATATAATATTTTATAATCAATAATGAAACACTTAATTCAACTATGTATGCCCCTGCCAGCCCAGAATTCCCTTCCTCATTAGGTATGGGGAAAGTAGTAGTCAGATATCTTCCTTAGAGTGGGTTCACACTACATTTATGTCTGTTTCACAGTTTTCGTTACAGTACCCTTTATTTTGCTTAATCCAAAAATGTAGTCAACTGTGCTTTTATGAACTGCAAAAACGTATACATTGCAAATTTATTTACCGTATTTATAACAAATGTCAATGGGAAACTGATTCTGCTCTATGGCCTACAGCAACATCGTTTAATTTACATATTTGTTTCATTAACAAGTGTATAAAACTTACATGTTAAACAGAAAGGCAGTGTCAACTTAGCCTTACACTGGGGCAGGCAGTGTATTTTCAAGACCGCAAAGTGCAGGCTTATGGAGCAACCGGACACAGTTGGAAACAGCACAACCTGTCCATTGTAACTGCTTCTAAGAACTGACTGATCACTTGCTGCCTTATATATACACTGCTCAAAAAAATAAAAGGGAACACAAACACCACAATGTAACTCCAAGTCAATGACACTTCTGTGAAATCACACTGTCCACTCAGGAAGAACACTGATTGACAATCAATTTCACATGCTGTTCTGCAAATGGGACAGACAACAGGTGGAAATTATAGGCAATTAGCAATACACCCCCAATAAAGGAGTGGTTCTGCAGGTGGTGACCACAGACCACTTCTCAGTTCCTGTGCTTCCTGGCTGATGTTTTGGTCACTTATGAATGCTGGCAGTGCTTTCACTCTAGTGGTAGCATGAGACGTTGTCTACAACCCACAAAGTGGCTCAGGTAGTGCAGCTCATCCAGGGTGGCACATCAATGTGAGCTGTGGCAAGAAGGTTTGCTGTTTGTCAGCATAGTGTGCAGAGCATGGAGGCGCTACCAGGAGACAGGCCAGTACATCACGAGGTGTGGTGGGGGCCGTTGGCGGGCAACAACCCAGCGGCAGGACCGCTACCTCCACCTTTGTGCAAGGAGGAGCAGGAGGAGCACTGCCAGAGCCCTGCAAATAGATCCCCTGCAGGTCCCAAATGTGCATGTGTGCACTCAAATGGTCAGAAACAGACTCCATGAGGGTGGTATGAGGGCCCGACATCCACAGGTGCGGGTTGTGCTTACAGCCCAACACCGTGCAGGACATTTGGCATTTGCCAGAGAACACCAAGATTGGCAAATTCGCCACTGGCGCTCTGTGCTCTTCACAGATGGCAGGTTCACACTGAGCACATGTGACAGACGTGACAGAGTCTGGAGACGCCGTGGAGAACATTATGCTGCCTGCAACATCCTCCAGCATGACCGATTTGACGGTGGGTCAGTAATGGTGTGGGGTGGCCTTTCTTTAGGGGGCCGCACAGCCCTTCATGTGCTTGCCAGAGGTAGCCTGACTGCCATTAGGTACCGAGATGAGATCCTCTGACCCCTTGTGAGACCATATGCTGGTGCGGTTGGCTCTGGGTTCCTCCTAATGCAAGACAATGCTAGACCTCATGTGGATTGAGTGTGTCAGCAGTTCCTGCAAAAGTATGCTATGGACTGGGCCGCCCGTTCCCCAGACCTGAATCTGATTGAGCACATCTGGGACATGCACATCGGCTGCTTTAGTCCAGGTCTGGGAGGACATCCCGTAGGAGACCATCCGCCAACTCATCAGGAGCATGCCAAGGCATTGTAGGGAGGTCATACGGACACGTGGAGGCCACACTACTGAGACTCATTTTGGCTTGTTTTAAGGACATTACATCAAAGTTGGATCAGCCTGTAGTGTGGTTTTCCATTTTGATTTTGAGAGTGACTCCATATCCAGACCTCCATGGGTTGATAAATTTGATAATTTTTGTGTGATTTTGTTGTCAGCACATTCAAATATGTAAAGCCGAAGTTTTTCATACGATTAGTTCTTTCATTCAGATCTAGGATGTGTTATCTTAGTGTTCCCTTTATTTTTTTGAGCAGTGTACTACCCCCTGACAGGTGCCATTGTTTGAAGATAATCAATGGTATTCATCGAAGCACCAATATTACTTGACATGACTGAAGATGTTCGACTCATTGAACACCATTTGTGTCATGCTAATAAGAAATGACTAAAGAGCAGTATAAGCAAACTGCACTTAAAGGAAAATCAATATTTCATGGCTATAATCACTCAGAAGAACTCAGAGATAAGCCATTACTATGTAACCTTCCTCATATAGTAATAAACTAACACAAGCTTCAAAGGGGTTGTCACAGCTGCTGCACCGACAAGCTCAGTGTTCTGCTTTTTATGGATTTTGTGTTGTCCCGACCTCATAGAATCTGCCCACTCAGCCAATCAGTGGCCACAGCGGTGTCCTTAAGAAGGGGTACTCCACTGGCCTGCGTTCCGAAGTAAATGTTCCAAACGCTGTTTTTGCACTGTTTTTGTTCACCCAGGCTCCCCCTTGTGAGGTCATGTGCATGACCCCTCGATGCAAGTCTATGGTAGGGGCATCACGCCCCCTCCCATTGACTTGCATTGAGGGGGCATGGCCGTGACATCACGAGGGGCATGGCCGTCCCCCCGCAGTGCGAAAACAGCGTTTGGAACCCGGCCACACCCCCTCAATGCAAGTCAATGAGAGGGGGCGTGACTGACATCACGCCCCCCTCCCATTGTCTTGCATTGAGGGGGCGTGGCCGTGATGTCACGAGGGGCATTGCCGACCCCCCCGCAGCTCAAAAACAGCGTTCGGA
Organism: Hyla sarda; assembly: GCF_029499605.1. NCBI lineage: Eukaryota > Metazoa > Chordata > Amphibia > Anura > Hylidae > Hyla > Hyla sarda. The sequence continues at coordinate 39,952,327 of NC_079200.1, forward strand.
ACATTTACTTCCGAACGCTGGCCAGTGGAGTACCCCTTTAAAGACCATACTCTCGGAGACCAGCTAAGGACAAGGAGCATTGTTGCTGCAGCTGTGAGGGACTGAAGGAGGAGAGTAGGATATGTCTTACTTTTAGAACACCCCTAGCAGTGGAAAAAATTAAGCTGGCCATACACATTAAAGTTTTCCAAACCTGGTGATGTTAGACAACTCCACTGACATCAGATGTTGGATTTCAATATACCTTTTACTCCAGAGGGAATAAGCCACCAAGCCAAGCATATGCATAAGGGAGGGGGAGATCGCTAGGGGCTAAACAAGCATTAGGCCAACAATTACTGAGAAGTATGGCCAGCTGTAGTTTCTAACAATCCCATAATGGATACCATAGGAGCAAATAAAAAGTGACCAAGCACCACTGGGAACATGCACCATAGGAAACAATGTTATCACTAGTTGTGAGCCTCATACCGCTTGGTTCTGGGGTGATGGTTTGGAGTAACCATTACGGCACTTTACCGGCCCATTACACAAGTGCACGGCTATTTGCAAATGTACAGACCACAAAGAATAGAGGATAATTGTTTCTAAGCCCAATGGTATAATATAGGAAAAGCAGTGGCCACACCTTAAGGGAAAGGACTGAAGAGTGTACCAAGTCTAAAAATGGTTTCTTGACAAATACGATCTGATATTCACTCCAATGATTTAGGCCAATTTTCCTACCCCTACCATAATCAAAATGTATGGGTTTCTATTAGGAAGACAACCCGAATCCACATGTCCTATTAGAGAATATGGACATCATAGAGATGGACGCCCCATTTAAGACTGCCCTTAATGAACTAGAATAGACAGCTTCTCTATTCATTATATTACATGGAAGGTCATGTAACATTTTGGCTGCTGCAGGGTAAATACCCAGTTGGTCATAGATTCCCCTGGCAAAACCAGCCAAGGGTTCTGGCATTTGGATCTTGGAAGATCTAGCACATCTTGAAAGCATTGTCATTTAAAAAAAATAAAAAAATTGAAGAAGGACATTTTAATGGAGATGTTCAACTTATTTTTATTTATTTTTTATTTTTTTACTGGAAATCAGATGTTCTACACTAAGACATGGTAACCAAGCCAGATATAATATGCAAGCCTGAACATGCAATAAATATGTCAGATTAGATCACGTACCATTGTTCTGCCCTACAAACTCCTGTTTACATCTAGGACATGGACTGAAAGACCTTGGGGTGAAAAGTATCCTTTGTCCTAGGTACAAATTGTACCCAGTGTATCTTTGAAAGTTACACAATCGTCAAAGTTTTATTTGTTGAAGCATTAAGACAGGTGTGACAACTTCATTCTGGTATTGCCATTCTAACTTGATATGAGGGTGACAGTCGTATCAGGAAAAGGTGCCAATGATTAGCAGAAAATGGTCTAAAATCTAAAATCTGTGACCAACTTTACTTTACTACACCACACAACCTAGTTTTAAAAGGCCGTAGTCTAAAGTTCCTATTACCTTTAGCTATCCGCATAACTAGAAATGTCCTCAGCATAGCATTTCAGATGAACGTCAACCACAGCATTTATCCCTCTAAACTTGTTTTTTGAGAATTGAATTGTGGGAGTTCTTGGCATCTTCCATTTTAATTAGGTTTCTTTTTAAAAAAAAAAGTGTACCTGTCGTTAAAAACTTTTTATACAATGTAGATGATACCATTATATGTATATTTGTAATATACGTCCGATCAGGCAGCAAAATAGTAGATGGATAATTTAAAGGCCATTACCTATGTATCTACTTCCATTTCACACTAAGAAAGACATAGTGAGAGTTTTTAGTGCTGTCAATTGAAAAAAAAAAAAAAAAAAAAATGAATGGTCTGTGTGCCGAGACCCCTGATAATAGCTAGAAAGAACAGGGGGAAGCACTGAGCAGAGTGCTGTTTTTCTCAATCTCTCTCCTAACTGCGGGAGGCAGACAGACTTTCTATAGAACCCTTCTCATGCAGTAAAGGGATCGCAGGGAGACGGTGCTTTGTTAAGCACTCCAAGTTAATTCTAGAAATTGGTGGGGGTCTCAGCACCCAGGCCCCATTGATCAAAACCTTTAACATTTCAAACATTTTGATCAGTGGGGGGTCTAAGTGTTCAGACCCTCACTAATCGATAGGAAGGGTTAAGAACCCGGCTAAGAGTTTCTCCCCAGCTCTCTCCTCACTGCAGAAGATGCACCTCACAGACTTACTATCAAATTCGTCTTCTGCAGGTAGACGAGGAAAGCAGCGAGCCTAGGAGAGAAGCTCTTGGCTGAGCACTTGTGTCAGCTCATTCTAGCAATCGATGGGGATCTCAACACCCAGACTCCAATAAAAACATGTCAAAAGTTTTTTTGGATCACAAGGATACTTTAAACATATTTGGCCAACAATCTCTTATTTTGCTCTTTACAGGGACAACTGTACCTACAGATTCTGAATATTAGCTAGTTAGTTTCTGAACTACACTTGTTTGGGAAACACAATGTAAGCTATGGAATTTACACAATCTGAAAATAAAGTTGAACATTTCCATTGCAGTCCTTATGTAACATGACGTCTCGTTGTCCCCATTTTTAGGCCTGTATTGCAAACACCTTAAGTCCTTTTCCTTTTTTTTGAGCCACAACCTGCATCCTATCATTACCCAGTTATTGCCAATGCTAGTATTCAATTGTGTGGCGCAAAATAAAAAACGATCAACCTCCACATTGAACAGTGTTAGAATTTCTGAGGATTCATATGTCATTTATTTTCCCAGAGGCCTTCAGCTAATGCTGAGAAAACTGAAGGGAGAAGGGAAGAAGAGGAAAGGCCAGGAAGGGCGGAAGGTAGGCTGCGATTATTTATTTTAATGGAAACACAAAATAAAAAAAACACATCGCCCCCTTCAACATGTCCCTTATAATGGACAAGGACCAGACAAGTGTGCATGGAAAGACAGAGGAAGAAAGGACGGTCCAAGCAATATATGAACGCTACGACAGAACAGAAAAGAGAGAGGAAGCCTAACATTGGTGCACTGATGACAAAAAAGGTAATCAGTCTGAACAGAAAGTTTCAATTACCACGGCTAAGTTTACCATCACCACAACAAGTCCAGGGGTATTATGCTGTAAAAAAGAAACACGGTTGGTTAGGCAGCGATCACGAGGTGAGAGGATGGGAGGTGGCTAGCAGGAAGAGAAGGTGTCTTCAGGGAAGAAAGGGAAGAAAAGCAAGAGGTCTCTACAGCTTGTGCTCTTCACCAGAGAGGATGGGGAGGGAGGATAGCCACAGATGGAGAGATGGAAATAGGACAGATGTCATGAGCTGCTGCACCCACAAGGAAAACATCCTCAGCCATCAAGGCCATTTATCATTACACCTGGACTGGGCAAAACAGCACCAACATGACCATCTGCTACAAAGTCAGGCTCTGGAAAACAGACATAATACTTAAAAGGTGATGTTTCTCAATAATAGATCATTAGGTCATAGTGATGTTATAGAAGGGTGGTCCCTCTCTACAAGTCATAGCAAAGAGCCTGCTCAAGAAGATCTAAATCTAAAATAAACATCCAAACACAGCTAAGAGGAGCCAGACTGAAGGTGATCAGACGATTACAACTTGTCTTCATAATAAATACCTAAGGTTCATTTCCTACAGGCCCCAATCTCTTGGGCCCTCCATGGATCAACAGAACAGGACTTAGATCACGACTAGAACCCTTGGAGTTTGGGTGTCACTGCTGTAATGCAGAGGATAATGTACTCTATTAGCACATTGTACTCTAAGGTGAACGTGTTCTTGCTTTTGCTGTGGCTACTGATTCCTCATATACAAACTTTTAGTCATAAAAATAACCATAAAAGCAGAAATTAGATCTAGGCAATTTATGAAGAACAAGCTCCTTTTTGATAAATATGGGGGAGCACACATGACGTACGAACAGGAAAATAACTTGACAGACATATAATGATAAATTCCCCCACTCAGTGTCTTTAAAGGGTACTCCACTCCCTAGTGTTTGGAACATGTGACGGCACAAGGGGCGGGGCGTGACGGCACAAGGGGCGGGGCGTGACGGCACAAGGGGCGGGGCGTGACGGCACAAGGGGCGGGGCGTGACGGCACAAGGGGCGGGGCGTGACGGCACAAGGGGCGGGGCGTGACGGCACAAGGGGCGGGGCGCGACGGCACAAGGGGCGGGGCGCGACGGCACAAGGGGCGGGGCGCGACGGCACAAGGGGCGGGGCGCGACGGCACAAGGGGCGGGGCGCGACGGCACAAGGGGCGGGGCGCGACGGCACAAGGGGCGGGGCGCGACGTCACAAGGGGCGGGGCGCGACGTCACAAGGGGCGGGGCGCGACGTCACAAGGGGCGGGGCGCGACGTCACAAGGGGCGGGGCGCGACGTCACAAGGGGCGGGGCGCGACGTCACAAGGGGCGGGGCGCGACGTCACAAGGGGCGGGGCGCGACGTCACAAGGGGCGGGGCGCGACGTCACAAGGGGCGGGGCGCGACGTCACAAGGGGCGGGGCGCGACGTCACAAGGGGCGGGGCGCGACGTCACAAGGGGCGGGGCGCGACGTCACAAGGGGCGGGGCGCGACGTCACAAGGGGCGGGGCGCGACGTCACAAGGGGCGGGGCGCGACGTCACAAGGGGCGGGGCGCGACGTCACAAGGGGCGGGGCGCGACGTCACAAGGGGCGGGGCGCGACGTCACAAGGGGCGGGGCGCGACGTCACAAGGGGCGGGGCGCGACGTCACAAGGGGCGGGGCGCGACGTCACAAGGGGCGGGGCGCGACGTCACAAGGGGCGGGGCGCGACGTCACAAGGGGCGGGGCGCGACGTCACAAGGGGCGGGGCGCGACGTCACAAGGGGCGGGGCGCGACGTCACAAGGGGCGGGGCGCGACGTCACAAGGGGCGGGGCGCGACGTCACAAGGGGCGGGGCGCGACGTCACAAGGGGCGGGGCGCGACGTCACAAGGGGCGGGGCGCGACGTCACAAGGGGCGGGGCGCGACGTCACAAGGGGCGGGGCGCGACGTCACAAGGGGCGGGGCGCGACGTCACAAGGGGCGGGGCGCGACGTCACAAGGGGCGGGGCGCGACGTCACAAGGGGCGGGGCGCGACGTCACAAGGGGCGGGGCGCGACGTCACAAGGGGCGGGGCGCGACGTCACAAGGGGCGGGGCGCGACGTCACAAGGGGCGGGGCGCGACGGCACAAGGGGCGGGGCGCGACGGCACAAGGGGCGGGGCGCGACGGCACAAGGGGCGGGGCGCGACGGCACAAGGGGCGGGGCGCGACGGCACAAGGGGCGGGGCGCGACGGCACAAGGGGCGGGGCGCGACGGCACAAGGGGCGGGGCGCGACGGCACAAGGGGCGGGGCGCGACGGCACAAGGGGCGGGGCGCGACGGCACAAGGGGCGGGGCGCGACGGCACAAGGGGCGGGGCGCGGCGGCACAAGGGGCGGGGCGCGGCGGCACAAGGGGCGCGGCGGCACAAGGGGCGCGGCGGCACAAGGGGCGGGGCGGCACAAGGGGCGGGGCGGCACAAGGGGCGGGGCGGCACAAGGGGCGGGGCGGCACAAGGGGCGGGGCGGCACAAGGGGCGGGGCGGCACAAGGGGCGGGGCGGCACAAGGGGCGGGGCGGCACAAGGGGCGGGGCGGCACAAGGGGCGGGGCGGCACAAGGGGCGGGGCGGCACAAGGGGCGGGGCGTGGCGGCACAAGGGGCGGGGCGTGGCGGCACAAGGGGCGGGGCGTGACGGCACAAGGGGCGGGGCGTGACGGCACAAGGGGCGGGGCGTGACGGCACAAGGGGCGGGGCGTGACGGCACAAGGGGCTGGGCGACCCTCGAATCCCGCTTACGGCATTCAGAACTAAATGTTCCAAATGCTGGGGAGTGGAGCACCCCTTTAAAGAATAAAATGTAAACACTGTAAAATGCAAAGAAGTACAAGAACCATGACTGCTGGGGACATAAGTACTAAAACCCCCACCTATTCCAAGAATGAGAGGCCTGAGTTATTCAGTACTCTGCTATCTTTATCAGTCTATTAAGAAAAGTGATCGTGATCAGTGGTACTCCTTACTGATCAAACACTTCTCACATATCCTATAGATAAGTGTTGTTAATGGAGAAACTCTTCAACATACACTACTTTTAATGTTAAAGGGCCTTTTTTTCCCTATTTTTTTTATTTATTTATTTTTTTTTTTACATATTCGCTAAATATTTCATACAATTGTGCTTAAGTAGATTCCCACCACTGGCACTGCTAGTTTAAGGAATATAAAAATTGGCACCCCTGCATCAGTCGCAGCAATTGGATTATGACAAGGGTTTGTTCACATGCACATAGACCACATAACTTGGAGATGGGGAACTGAATGGAAAATCAGAAGTGACCTGTCCCTTTTTACCACGCAGTTCCACTTTGATGCTCTCATTGAAAGCTATTGGAGTTTCAGCACAGGAATCTTTTTTTGATTCAGAAAGAATAAGGATATCCTTTTCATAGAAATCATTGTTTATAAAAACCATATAATTCTGAACATAAAACTTGTCCAGCTGCAGCATTAGCTTTGACCCAGTAAAGGGGTACTCCGCCCCTAGACATCTTATCCCCTATCCAAATGTTAGGAGATAAGATTTCTGATCGCGGGGGTCCGGCCACTGAGGTCCCCCGCGATGTCCGCTGTGGCACCCCTGACATGTGGTGCACGGAGCAAACTTTGCTCCGTGCCGGATGACTAGCGATGCAAGGCGGAGGCTCGTGACATCACGGCCGCACCCCGCTGGTGACGTCCTGGCCACACCCCCACAATGCAAGTCTATGGGAGGGGGTGTGACGAAAGTTCGCTCCGTGCACAGGATGTCAAGGGTGCCGCAGCCAATATAACACCCCCCGCGATCAGACATCTTAGGGGATAAGATGTCTGGGGGGCGGAGTACCCCTTTAAGTAAGGGCAGGACTCTATTAGACTGTCTGAAAACAGAGCGATGGGGGTTACAAAGCAGCCTGCAGTGATTGGATAAGGAGACCCAACATAGCACAACAGACTCAGAGAGGAAGTGAATACATGGTGAGGGCTTGCCTTAGACACGCCCCTTCCTGAGCAGTGGATGTCAGAATGAGTGAGCAGCAGAACAAAAGGGATTTGGGAGTTAAGACACATAAAACACATCTAAATAATCTGCATGACCTAGTGAGTAACATACAGTATACAAGCATTATTTTATTTCTGTAATATGACAACTTTAAGCAACATTCTGCTGTCAGTTCACTAACGTGTCAGAAAAGTAAATGTCTTTGCATGCAGATCATGATTGGACAAATTCTGGGAAAGTAAAAAGAGCAGTGCCCCCCAAAAAGTTGTGCAGGCATCTATAACAAATCAGTTAATGCCCATCTGATAACGCCAAAAACAAGAGGATTTTGGGCAACAGAAACTCTTTGTCTAATGGATATCTACTGGAAAAAGCTAAATAAGTCCTCTGTGTCCCCACACAAAAGGAAAAAAAAGTGTTTTATTTTTTATTTATTTATTTTTTTTACTGGTGGGACAAGCCATGATGTGTCCCACCTACAGATGTAACATTTTCAGAAACTACAAAGCCATGGGGGGAAAAAAATAATTTTCAAAATTTTTTTAAAAAAATGCAGAGCGGAATAGTTTAAGAAATTAAAAATTTATTCAGTGCTAGATGTTGGTCTAACAAACTATTTACTAGTCATCCAGACTCCAGTCCCATCTCTAGTCTCATCTCACTTGTCTCATCGCAGCTTGTCGGCCTAAAACAAGAATATAATCTGTGGTTGTCCTGTAAACATGATATCAATATTCAGGCTATTTCAAAGGCAATGCATGGAGATGTATGTGTAAGGCAGTGTTTTCCAACCAGGGTGCCTTCGGCTGTTGCAAAACTTCAACTCCCAGCACGCCCGGACAGCCGTTGGCTGTCCGGGCATGCTGGGAGTTGTAGTTTTGCAACAGCTGGAGGCACCCTGGTTGGGAAATATTGATGTAAGGAGTAGGGATCGACCGAAATTCACGATTTTGAACGTTATCGGCAATTACCTTGCCAATAATCCTCCGCCCCGGCCAGAGACCACCGCTGCCGCTGCCCCATTGCCTCCCCTATCCCCGGTTTTATAATTACCTGTTCCCGGGCTACTTCTGGCTCTTGCGGCGTCCTGTGTTACGCTGCGCAATGACGAGTGACATCCTCAAGGCAACGTCCCCGTCAGTGCGCACAGTGACAGCTCAGGAGGAAGTAGCACGGTCGCGGACCCCGGGAACAGGTAATTATAAAACCGGGAATGGGGGAGGCAATGGGGCAGCGGCGGTGGTGGTCTCTGGGCGGGGCGGTGGGGGGTGTGGCGCGGCATGGTGTGGGGGGGATGCGGTGTCAGTGATAGGACTCAGGACAGGCAGTCTCTGGCACCGCAAAAGCCGCTGCAGTTCATTGATTTAAACCCGATAATTTATACCGGAATATAGATATAAGTTATCGGCTATTGGCCCTAACCTCCACAGAGTATCTGCCCTAAAAAAACGATATTGGTCGATCCCTAGTAAGGAGTACTGCCGGCTGTTCTTGTCAACCCAATCTCTATGAGCAGACCCACTCATTTGTATGGTTGTCTTAAAAGATTATATTTCCGTTGCCCAAAGGCTCTCCGAGCATGCTGGGAGTTGTAGTAGTGCACCAGCTGGAGGCACATTGGTTCGGTATCTAGCAGTGTTTCCAATCAGTGACTAACAAGATACGTTCCTCTTTTTGGAGATAAATGTGTGTTTTTAAAGGAATCATTGCCAAACATCTCCATATGGATTGTTGGTTTTCTTTAAGGAGACTCAGAATTTTAGTGAGAATGTTAAAAGGGGTACTCCGATGGAAAACAAATTTTTTTTTTTTTTTATCAACTGGAGCCAGAAAGTTAAACTGATTTTTAAATTACTTCTATATAAAAATGTGTACCCTTCCAGTACTTATCAGCTGCTTTATACTACAGAGGAAATTATATAGTTCTTTTCAGTCTGACCACAGTGCTCTCTGCTGACACCTCTGTCCGTGTCGGGAACTGTCCGGAACAGGAGAGGTTTGCTATAGGGATTTGCACCTGCTCTGGACAGTTCCTGACACGGACAGAGGTGTCAGCAGAGAGCACTGTGGTCAGACAGAAAAGAAATTCAAAAAGAAAAAAGAACTTCTGTCAGCAGTTGATAAGTACTGGAAGGATTAAGATTTTTTATATAGAGGTAATTTACAAATCTAAAAAGAAAATTAGCCGGCACAACTACCTAATAGACGGGTGCACGCTGCTGTGGCAAATGCAGAGTACAAAAAAGAAGGTATCAGCAGCACTCTTGGTCGAAAAATGGAGGCTCTTAGCGCACTTTTTGATCAAAACGTGTCTCCCCCCCCCCCCATCCACCACGCAGAGGTGGCCTAATTTGGGATGGGACCCTAACACTCATTTCACTCTGCTGGGCATATAGCCTCTGACTGGGTGACATGCTGGATCCACAATCAATTTAAAAAACCTCCTGTGAAACAGGGAGGGGTGCACGGCCACAGAGGGTGCCACTTCCCCTAAATTGCAAAGCAAAAACAAAAAGAAACATAGCCAGCACAACTACCTAATACACGGGTGCACGCTGCTGTGGCAGATACAGAGTATACAAAAAAGAAGGTTGCAGCAGCACTCTTGGTCAAAAAATGGAGGCTCGTTTTTGTAACTTACAAATCTGTTTAACTTTCTGGAACCAGTCGATTTAAAAAAAAGATTTCCACTGGAGTACCCCTTTAAGAACTTAATGGGCAAACAAACATTTTAGTGCACAGACACCTGAAAGTACCGTATTTTTCGCCGTATAAGACCCAATTTTTCTTCCCCAAAACTGGGGGGGAAAAGTCGGTGCGTCTTATACGGCGAATACACCCCTATCGGGTCGGTCCCGGCGGCCATAAACGTCCGGGACCCGCGGCTAATACAGGACATCACCGATCGCGGTGATGCCCTGTATTAACCCTTCAGACGCGGCGATCAAAGCTGACCGCCGCGTCTGAAGGGAAAGTGACACTAACCCGGCTGTTCAGTGGGGCTGTTCGGGACCGCCGCGGTGAGATCGCGGCGGTCTCGAACAGCCCGACTGAATAGCCGGGTTAGTGCTTACAGGACACCGGGGGGGACCTTACCTGCCTCCTCCGTGTCTTCTCCGTTCAGGGATCCCCTGTATGGCCGGCGCTCTCCTTCCTTGTCATCACGTCATCGCGTACGTGCGTCGGCGTGCGTAACGACGTGATGGCGGCGACGGAGAGCGAGGATACCCGGCCGGCAGCAGAGACTTTCCGGAGCGACGGGGACACGGCGACAGCGATGGAGCGACATCCAGGGCAGCGGTGACTGGTCCGGAGCGGCGGGGACACGTGAGTATTACCTCCTCCTGCAGTGGTCTTCAATCTGCGGACCTCCAGATGTTGCAAAACTACAATTCCCAGCATGCCCGGACAGCCAACATCTGGAGGTTCGCAGGTTGAAGACCACTATTGGGTTCAAAATCTTTATTTTTTTAGATTTTGCACCTATAAATTGGGTGCGTCTTATACGCCGGTGCGTCCTATAGGGCGAAAAATACGGTAGTTATTTTATTTATTTACACAATATTAATGTGATACATGACCTCATATGTATGGTCTTCATTTAAACATGTGAAAAGCTCAGGTGTCCATTGTGAGACTAAATCTTCACCTTTAAGGCTCACTTCACTGTTTTACAGCTGGCAATGTCCGGAAGCCAGAGATACCAGGTAACCTAAACCTGAGAGGTCTGTGTAATAGACTGGAGCTTTAAATATCTTATTGAAGTGTTGAGTTACATGACGGCCATTAATATTCCACAAGGGTCAGGCATGGCTGCATCAAGTCTAGCAAGGCAACACATACCAAGGGAAATCCTACAGCTTAAAGGAGTACTCCGGTGGAAAACTTTTTTTTTTTTTTTTTTTTTAAATCAACTGGCTCCAGAAAGTTAAACAGATTTGTAAATGACTTCTATTAAAAAAATCTTTACCCTTCCAGTATTTTTTAGCAGCTGTATGCTACAGAGGAAATTATTTTCTTTTTGAATTTCATTGTTTTTTTTGCCTTGTCCACAGTGCTCTCTGCTGACACCTCTGTACGTGTCAGGAACTGTCCAGAGCAGCAGAGGTCTGCAATGGGGATTTTCTCCTGCTCTGGACAGTTCATGATATGGGCATCAGGTGTCAGCAGAGAGCACTGTGGACAAGACTAAAAGGAAATTCAAAAAGAAAAGAATTTCCTCTGTAGCTTACAGCTGCTAAATAGTACTGGAAGGGTAAAGATTTTTTAATAGAAGTTATTTACAAATCTTTTTAACTTTTTGGCACCAGTTTTCCACCAGAGTTCCCCTTAAAAGGGGTATTCCAGGAAAAAACTTTTTTTCTTATATCAACTGGCTCCAGAAAGTTAAACAGGTTTGTAAATTACTTCTATTGAAAAATCTTAATCCTTTCAATAATTATGAGCTGCTGAAGTTGAGTTGTTGTTTTCTGTCTGGCAACAGTGCTCTCTGCTGACATCTCTGCTTGTCTCAGGAACTGCACAGAGTAGAATAGATTTGCTATGAGGATTTGCTTCTAAACTGGGCGGTTCCCGAGACACGTGTCATCAGAGAGCACTTAGACAGAAAAGAACAACTCAACTTCAGCAGCTCAAAAGTACTGAAAGGATTAAGATTTTTTAATAGAAGTAATTTACAAATCTGTTTAACTTTCTGGAGCCAGTTGATATATATATATAAAAAAAAAAGTTTTTTCCTGGATAACCCCTTTAATACTAACATATGGGCCTATTCGAGGTAGTATACACTACGATCTGCAAAATGTATCTAATGGAAGTACTGACCACTGATTTCTTGTATACACATTTACATGCCGCATGTTTGTTACTGCTGTAATGTAATTAGGCCTGGCATCTGTAGGTTCCCCTTAGCCCAGTGGTCTCAAACTGTGGCCCTCCATATGTTGCCAAACTTCAACTCCCAGCATGCCCAGACAGCCGTTGGCTGTCCGGGCATGCTGGGAGTTGAAGTTTGGCAACATCTGGAGGGCCACAGTTTGAGACCACTGCCTTAGGCATTCTGGTATTCATGAAAGCAAGAATAGCACATTTGCTGTCATAGATTTCAAGTCCACGACCGACACCTGAACGTTACAAAGAGATCACAGCTTCTTTAGGAACAGAAGTCCTAAGTAAACAGAGCCTTGAACCAAGTATTTAAAGGGGTACTCCACTGGAAAACATTTCTATAAAAATAAACTGGTGCCAGAAAGTTTAACAGAACGGTAAATAACTTCTATTTAAAAATCTTAATCCTTCCAGTACTTATCAGCTGCTGTATGATCCACAGGAAGTTCTTTTCTTTTTGAATTTCCTTTCTATCTTGCTCTCTGCTGACACCTCTGTCTATATCAGGAACTGTCCAGAGCAGGAAAGGTTTGCTAGGGGATTTGCTTCTACTCTGGACAGTTCCTAAAATGGACAGAGGTGTCAGCAGAGAACACTGTGGTCAGACAGAAAGGAAATTGAAAAAGAAAACAACTTCCTGTGGAGCATACAGCAGCTGATAAGTACTGGAAGGATTACGTTTTTTTAAATAGAAGTTATTTACAAATCTGTTTAACTTTCTGGCACCAGTTTATTTAGAGAAAAATGTTTTGCCAGTGGAGTACCCCTTTAATGCAAATGCAGTTAATTTAGTCCGTAAACTGCAGAGTCACTATTTTTTGGGAACGTACCCTAAAAAGCCTGGGAAGACATCCTCGCCTTCTGAGAAAAAAAAAAAACTGATCCCTGCACAAGAACAGCATGTGATCAGATACAGGGCTGGAGCGATGCCATGAGCCTGGCAGATGCTATGCCAGGAATGAGGTCACATGATCACATTAATAAAGCTATGAAATGTCTATTCCTCATCTCGTTCTACAGCTGAAGAAACCCTACAAAGTAAAACCTCGATCCTCATATCTAGCTGCTAGAACACAAGTTAATAGTTTCTGTGCCTAAGGTGGTGCATGCTAAGAACGCAATATAAGCTACAGCCGCTAATCCTACTCACTAGCTCGCAGCAAAAGCATTGTGGTAATGGCAGTAATAAGTCAGCAGACTCTAATCTGGAGGTCTCCAAGAAGGTGCTGCAATACCCACACTTCTCATTCCCAGCTCAGCTGCAGCTATACATTTCATTACTGCAGCTGGGTCATGTGATCACCAGTATGACAACCAGGAAATGGGTACTCCGCTGCCCCGTTGTTCAGAACATTTTGTTCCGAAGGTTTGGAGCGGACAGTGGGGGTCGTTACGTCACGACCACACCCCTTGTGTTGTCATACCACGCCCCCTTAAAGGGGTACTCCCGTGGAAAACTTTTTTTTTTCTTCTTTTAAATCAACTGGTGCCAGAAAGTTAAACAGATTTGTAAATCACTTCTATTTAAAAAAAATGTTAATCCGTCCAGTACTTTTTAGGAGCTGTATACTAAGAGAAATGCAAAAAAGAAATGCATTTCCTCTGATGTCATGACCACAGTGCTCTCTGCTGACATCTGCTGTCCATTTTAGGAACTGTCCAGAGCAGCATATGTTTGCTATGGGGATTTTCTTCTGCTCTGGACAGTTCTTGAAATGGACAGCAGAGGTCAGCAGAGAGCACTGTGGTCATGACATCAGAGGAAATGCATTTCTTTTTTGGATTTCTCTTTAGTATACAGCCCCTAAAAAGTATTGGAAGGATTAAGATTTTTTAATAGCAGTGATTTACAAATCTGTTTAACTTTCTGGCACCAGTTGATAAAAAAAAAAAAAAAAAAAAGTTTTCCATGGGAGTACCCCTTTAATGCAAGTCTATGCCATGCCCCCTCCCATAGGCTTGCATTAAAGGGGTAGTCCCAGTGGTGAACCCAGTGGTGAACAACTTATCCCCTATCCTAAGGATAGGGGATAAGTTTGAGATCGTGGGGGGTCCGATCGCTGGGGCCCCCTGCGATCTCTCTGTACGGGGGCCAGGCTCTCTGGCCAGATAGCGGGTGTCGACCTCCGCACGAAGCGGCGGCCGACACGCCCCCTCAATACATCTCTAAGGCAGAGCCGGAGATTGCCGAAGGCAGCGCTTCGGCCCTGCCATAGAGTTGTATTGAGGGGGCGTGTCGGCCGACGCTTCGTGCGGAGGTCGACACGCCCCCTTCCCGCGTGCTGTCGGGGCTCTGTACAGGAGACCGCAGGGGGCCCCAGCGGTCGGACCCCCCGTGATCTCAAACTTATCCCCTATCCTTAGGATAGGGGATAAATTGTTCACCACTGGGTTCACCACTGGACTACTCCTTTAAGGTGGCGTGGTGTGACGCCGCGAGGGGTGTGGTCGTGAAGTCACAATCCCCACCGCTGGTACCCAGCATTCCAAACAAACGCTGGATGCTGCACAGAGCCTGGGGGGTTCCAGCTGCGGGACCACCACGATCAGACATCTTATCCCCTAGATAAGATGTCTAGGGATGGAGTACCCCTTTAACGAGTAGACAGGATGTCCAGATGGTACACCAGGACGACTCTTCCCCCCCCCCCCCCCATAAAGCTTCTCCCTTCATGATCAGCTATATGTCCACACGCACAGAATACTTCTAAAGATAAAATGTTCTCTCAAAGACCAGGAGAGCAGTGATATAGTGGGTGAGTCAATACACTAAATGGTTCTTCTCCTCTGTCCCCTACTTTTGTAGATTTTGTAGTGTGTCCTGTGCAAAGCAGCCTGACACTGCTCCCGAGTGTAAGAGTCCCTAGACATCTTATTCCCCTATCCAAAGAATAGAGGACAAGATGTCTGATCACAGGTGTCTGGCCACATTTATATTCAGAACATCGGCTTCAGGTGGCCGTGACGTCACTCCCCCTCCCCTCCATTCATGTCTATGGAAGGGGGGGGGGTGATGGCTGAGGTCGAGCAAAATGTTTAGAAGGTGTGCCTGGCCAAAAGATCACAGGGGGTCCCTGAGGCCAGACATGCTTCTTTGAATACCCTTATATTTGTGCCAAAGGCTAGATTAGCTGCCCAAACATTCACAGTCACGCAAGGCCAAGAGTGAAAAGCTGAGACTATGTGCATTGTTTCCTACATTCATTTGCTCAATATAATTTTGCTGATAACCGAGGTAATGGAACTGGCACTGAGACAGGAAGAAGAGAGCTCGACTACACCATACAACAAAAGCGCTCTTTCTTCTAAAATTTGGCTCTATTGCCAATTTATTTCACTTAAAAACATAATTTGACAAATGAAAATAGTCCCTATGTCATAATAAACATGTGAACATTGCTATACAAGGGCTTTATATGTGCAGCACTGGTAGCCTCTAAAGAACTATTCAAAACTGTAAAGTAAGGCTTTCATTGGAATCCCAAGTAACAACTCTTAAAAGGGTACTGCGGTGGAATATATATATATATATATATATATATATATATATATATATATATATATATTTTTTTTTTTTAAAGCAATTGGTTCCAGAAAGTTAAAACAGATTTGTAAATTACTTCTTCTATTTAAAAAAATCTAATCCATCCAGTACTTATCAGCTGCTGTATGCTCCAGAGGAACTTGAGTTTTTCTTTTCTGTCTGACCACAGTGCTCTCTGCTGACACCTGTGTCCATGTCAGGAACTGTCCAGAGCAGGAGCAAATCCCCATAGCAAACCTCTCTCTGCTCTGGACAGTTCCTGACATGGACAGAGGTGTCAGCAGAGAGCACTATGGTCAGACAGAAAAAAAAAATCAAAAAGAAAAGAACTTGTGGAGCATACAGCAGCTGATAAGTACTGGAAGGATAAAGATTTTTCAATAGAAGTATTTAACAAATCTGTTCAACATTCTAGCACCAGTTGATTTAAAAAAAAAAAATGTTTTCCACCAGAGTACCCCTTTAAGGCAGTGATGCTGTTAAAGTGCCAGAAAAAAAGCCAGCGATCATGAGAGGTTTACAGGCACAGTAAACAATCAAAGATATTGGCACTAGTTATGCCCCTAACCACCATGCTACTAAAAGAAGGGTGTAAGAGCAGGTGCCACGGGTATACTCATCCACAAACCTGAATGCATTATGCTCCAAAACATATATGTGTGTGTATATATATATATATATATATATATATATAATTACCGTATATACTCGAGTATAAGCCGACCCGAGTATAAGCCGAGGCCCCTAATTTCAACCCAAAATCCCAGGAAAAGTTATTGACTCGAGTATAAGCCTAGGGTGGGAAATACATCATCCCCCCCTGTCGTTGTCAAGGCAACGTGACTATTCTGGGGCCGGGCCCGAAGCGCTTAGAAGAGGCCTCCCCGGTGAAGATAGCAGCCCGGAACCACTATCCCACCGGACGACCTCCCCACCGGACAGTCCTGCAGCACCGGACCAGCGCCGAGCGGAGGCAAGTACTGTACAGAACTAAAGGGGGTGAGAGGGGGCTGGATGATGTCGAAGGCCGCAGTGGTCTTCAACCTGCGGACCTTCGGAGGTTTCAAAACTACAACTCCGATGGCTGCCCGGGCTTGCTGGGAGTTGTAGTTTTGAAACCTCTGGAGGTCCGCAGGTTGAAGACCACTGCGGGTGGAGAGTTCACTCGAGTATAAGCCGAGGGGGGTGTTTTCAGCACGAAAAATCGTGCTCAAAAACTCGGCTTATACTCGAGTATATACGGATATATATATATATATATATATATATATATATATATATATATATATATATATATATATATACACACACACACACACACACATACATACATACACACACACACACACACACACACACTGCTCAAAAAAATAAAGGAACACAAACACAATGTAACACCAAGTCAACCACACTTCTGTGAAATCACACTGTCCACTCAATAAGCAACACTGATTGACAATCAATTTCACATGTTGTACAAATGGAACAGACAACAATTCAACAATTAGCAAGACACCCCCAATAAAGGAGTGGTTCTGCAGGTGCTGACCACAGACCAGTACTATAATTCCCGGCTGATGTTTTGGTAGTGCGGCTCATCCAGGATGACACATGAATGCGAGCTGTGGCAAGAAGGTTTTCTGTGTCTGTCAGCGTACGTGTCCAGAGCATGGAGGCGCTACCAGGAGACAGGCCAGTACATCAGGAGATGTGGAGGAGGCCGTAGGAGGGCAACAACCCAGCAGCAGGAACGCTACCTCCGCCTTTGTGCAAGGAGGAGCACTGCCAGAGCCCTGCAAAATTACCTCCAGCAGGCCACAAATGTGCATGTGTTCATTCAAATGGTCAGAAACCGACTCCATGAGGGTGGTACGAGGGCCTGACGTCCACAGGTGGGTGCAGGACGTTTGGCATTTGCCAGAGAACACCAAAATTGGAAAATTTGTCACTGGCGCCCTGTGCTCTTCACAGATGAAAGCAGGTTCCCAATGAGCACATGTGACAGACGTGACAGAATCTGGAGACGTCATGGAGAACGTTCTGCTGCCTGCAACATCCTCCAGCATGGCTGGTTTGGTGGTGGGTAAGTAATGGTGTGGGGTGGCATTTCTTTGGGGGGGGTGCACAGCCCTCCATGTGCTTGCCAGAGGTAGCCTGACTGCCATTAGGTACCGAGATGAGATCCTCAGACCCCTTGTGAGACCATATGCTGATGCGGTTGGCCCTGGGTTCCTCCTAATGCAAGACAATGCTAGACATCATGTGGCTGGAGTGTGTCAGCAGTTTCTGCAAGAGGAAGGCATTGATGCTATGGACTGGCCGCCCGTTCCCCAGACCTGAATACGATTCAGCACATCTGGGACATCATGTCTCGCTCCATTCCAGCAACACCACGTTGCACCGCAGACTGTCCAGGAGTTAGTGGATGCTTTAGTCCAGGTCAGGAGACCATTCACCACCTCATCAGGAGCATGCCCAGGCGTTGTAGGGAGGTCATATGGGCACGTGGAGGCCCCACACACTACGGAGTCTCATTTTGACTTGTTTTAAGGACATAAAGTTGGATCAGCCTGTAGTGTGGTTTTCCACTTTGATTTTGAGTGTGACTCCATATCCAGACCTCCATGGGTTGATAAATTTGATTTTCATTGATAATTTTTGTGAGATTTTGTTGTCAGCACATTCAACTATGTAAAGACGAAAGTATTTCATACGATAAGTTCATTCATTCAGATCTAGGATGTGTTATGTGTTCCCTTTATTTTTTTCAGCAGTGTACAAATAATCCTAGGTACCACTCCAAGAAAACCAGACATCCCTTTATTAACAGAAAAAGCATGAATAAAGAGATGTTGGATAATTATTACTCAGTCTAGTATCTGTATCAGCAACTAGTACACTAAAAGGACATCTGCAGCAAAATACAACTTATCCCCTATCCACAGGATAGGGGATAAGTGTCTGATCGCGGGGGGTCCGACCGCAGCGTGTCGTCACGCCTCCTCCATATATCTATGGGAGAGGCGGGGAGGCAGCATTCGTGCCTTCCCACCTCTCCGATAGAACTGTATGGGGAGGGGCGTACCATTGACCTCAGAGAGCGGCAATGCGGTGGTTCCGTTTGTGAGAACGTGGGGGGTCCCAGCGGTCGGCCCCCCCGCAATCAGACACTTATCCCTTATCCTGTAGATAGGGGATACGTTGTTTTTTTTGCTGCAGATGTCCTTTATGCTGAAAAGTCTGTCATCAGAATACTGGGATTGACCAAAACAACATCTCAGTTTTCAAACTTTTTGTGAGATAAACAGTGGCTGACTAGTTGACAGATGCCCATCATCTTCCCATAGAAATAACACATCTGCTAAAAAGAGGACCTAAGGCCAACCTAAAAATGGAGATGTTAATGCCATTGAATAGTTAAGGTTGCCCTGATAACGCATATGCCTACTGAATATCAGGCAATGGGCTGGATTATACAGTCAGAGGGTGTGAATGTTATACACGTATAAATCTAAAACACACCCCCCTGACAGTAAAATACCACCCATCACCTGACAGTCACTCGTATTACTAAAATTAATTTCACATCCATCTGACTGATTCCCTGAATTGTCAGATAGTCGAACTATAGACATTCATACATGATTAAAGTCGAACTGAGCTGCAGCAAGATGCAATAACAAGCTACTTCTAAAATGATGGTCCTTCTACGTGGGCTGCTTGATGATAAGTGGTGATTTATATTAGTGAATTCCAACCAAGGGCCCCTACACTGTCAGGGGTGCCACCAGGCTCCGGTAGGCATTAAGGATGTATTCTAAAAGATAATTTAGAATTCCCTTCCTGGACAAAACCGTCAGCATCATGCGCAGAATGCTTCCGTCGGAGAGGGGTCGGCATACAGACATCAGACAGGAAGCATACATGTCACTGCAACAACAACGTTGGATGCTTCCCGGCAGCCTTTAGTGCAGTAGTGTATCGTCAGTGAGCCTCCAGCTCACTGGTAATGTTGGGGTTGGGGAGTGGGGTGTTTGAATTGAGGCAATAGCAAGGGGAGGATGGATTGTGGATAAAAGCAATAGTGATGTAGAATGAATGGAAGCAATGGTGAGACCACAACTGCCTTTGGAGGTTCCCGTGACATGTTCACCCACAATGCACTGTAACGGTGAGTGACATTCGTTACGGACCAATCCAAAAAGGGTGGAGGCAATGCAGGTGGCTGGGAGGGAATGAGGGAGACTGGGAGTCTGAAGGCAATAGGAGTTGGTAGGAAACTGGAGGCAATAGTGGTGATTGGAGCCTGGAGGCAATAGGTGGATGAAAGGCTAGAGGCATTTGGGGGAAGCTGTAGGCATTGTGTGAGAGGGGCGCTAGAGGCGTTTGGGGGAGGCTGGAGGCAGTATGTGTGTGTGAGAGTGAGAGAAAGAGAGAGAGAGGCTGGAGGCATTGTATGTGTGTGGGAGGCTGGAGGTATTGTATGTGTGTGTGTGTGGGAGGCTGGAGGCTTTGTGTGTGAGGCAGCCTGGGGCATATGGAGGGAAAAGGGAGTCTATTAGGTGTGTGCTGTAGGTTCTGCACTGAAGAGTTGTGGCTGTAAGAAATCCTCACAATTTCGCGGGCCAGATGGAGAAGTAAAGAAAATGTCCTTGCATATAGCAGCACTGTAATGTACATAGCCACCACATACAGTGATCCCTCAACTTACAATGGCCTCAACATACAATAGTTTCAACATACAATGGTCTTTCTGGACCATTGTAACTTGAAACCAGACTCAACATACAATGTACGGACAGTCCAGATCTGTGAAACGTGTCAATGGGCGGAAGAACCGACCAATCAGAATGGACATTTACACCTGTACTACTGAAGTGTATGCACTGACTGGTGTCTGGTAGCACCCCCTACAGTACAGGGAGGTATTACATGTTCTGTACTCTTTACTCTTTAGCTGCTCCTTTGGATACCAGGCGAGGGCGGCTACATTTTGCATGTACTGTACAGGACCCTGAAGAAGCTCCTGTCCTCTATACAGACCAGTTTTTCCAAACCAGGGTGCCTCCAGCTGTTGCAAAACTAAAACTCCCAGCATGCCTGGACAGCCTTTGGCTGTCCAGGCATTCTGGGAGTTGTAGTTCTGCAACAGCTGGAGGCACCCTGGATGGGAAACATTGACATAGACAGTGATTTACAGCTCCCAGCAGATCTTTCTTACTTTTATATGTAAGGATTTGCTTTATCTGTATTAGTTATCTGCTTATTTTTCTTTAATCCTCACTTTTTCCTATTTTTTGGGTGACATTTTGGGGCTTCAGAACCAATTACCAGGTTTCCATAGAGTTATGGTCTCAACATACAATGGTTTAAACATACAATGGTCGTCCTGGAACCAATTAATATTGTAACTTGAGGGACCACATATATAAAAAGTATTGTGCATTGTTTCCTTTTAGCCATTTTTTGGCGTGTGTCGAAAAATTTTTGGTAGGGGTGCCCCACTAAAAAATTTTACTGGGGAGTGCCCGAGCCGAAAAAAGGCTGGAAACTACTGATCTATATTATTATCGGCACTCGTTTAAAAAGCCTTTACACGGCTCTATAAGTTGAAGTCTGGGCTGCACGATCAATTGCTCTATTGTTAATGCAGCCCATCAGAATCAACATCATCGAGCAATGTGTGACCCTTAGCAAGGATTTTAACTGCTGTGAAAAAGTTCCAGTCAACAAATGAGCGTTTTCTTGTCTGCTGACTGATCGCTGAAATTGGTAAACAATGAAGGAGGTGGGGCATCTGATGGAGCGCATCGGTTGGTGAAAGGGGGGCGGGATCAGATTCTGACCACCATTCTGATATTCATGACCTGTCATAAGGACAGACCATCCATATAGCAGTTTTTCTTTTTAATTTTGTAAATACAGACTAGATGCAAATGCCAAGTCTCATGGTTGCACAGAAAAATCAAAAAGAGGCACTGTGCTGGGCTGCCCCAAAGGATCTTCAGTCAAAATTTTTGCCATTTTTTGCCAATAAAATGAAAAAAATTACGCTTTTCTGAGGTGAGCATTCTCCTTCAACAGCTCTTAGGAAATTCCATAAAATTCCATTAAATAAAACACAGAATAAGAAATGATCAGTAGATACAGCTAATTATATATATATACACCCCGTATATTCCAGCGTATAAGACGACTTTTTAACCCCGACTTTTTTCTGAAAAGGTCGTCTTATACGCTGGGTATTGGGGTCCGGGAATGGAAAACTTGCGACTATCTGCCCGGGCCGGCCAGAGCAGATAAAAACTAATTACTGATACTAAAAACTAGGGTGTCTCCAGCTGTTGTGAAACTACAACTCCCAGCATGCCCGGACAGCCTTTGACGGTCCGAGCATGCTGGTAGTTGTAGTTACATAACAGCTGGAGGCACCCTGTTTTTAGTATCACGGGAGCAGATAATCATAGCTTTTCCCATGCCGGACATCCCTGTGTCCCGAAAGATCTCTGTGTCCCGAAAGGGATGTCTGCCGGTCACTCACCATTCCCCGACCAGCGCGCGTCCTCCTGTGGTCCTCCTCCGCCTCTATGGTTGTACGCACAGGACATCAGTGATGTCTTCCTGCGACCATAGAGATGCAGGAGGACCAGGAGGACCGCAGGACCATCGCAGGAGGACGCACGTCGGCCGGGGCCTGGTGAGTGACCGGCGGCGCGTCATCATCTTCAGTGATCCGGTCACCGCTCCTACAGGCCCGGGACTGCTGCTATGGTCCATAGCAGTAGATGGTGACCCCGGGCCGGAGGAGCGGTAATCAGAACACTGTGGGGGCAGTACAGACATACAGCCTCCATTCATACATTGTATATGGCTGGAGGCTGTATGTCTGTGAGGGGGGGGGGGGGGGGGGGAAGACTGTCTACCAATGTGGGGGAGCTGCCTACTAATGTTTGGTAACTCCCGACCTAATGTGGGGTAACTCCCAACCTAATGTGGGGGAAGCTGCCTATTATTGTGGGGGAACTGTCGACCTAATGTGGGGGAACTGCTGACCTAATGTGGGGGGAGCTGCCTACTATTGTGGGGGGAACTGCTGACCTAATGTGGGGGGGGGGGACTGCTGACCTAATGTGGGGGGGGGGGGGGACTGCTGACCTAAAGTTGGGGAGCTGCCTACTATTTTGGGGAAACTGCCGACCTAATGTGGGGGAACTACAACCTAATGTGGGGGAACTACAACCTAATGTGGGGGAGTTGGCAACCTAATGTGGGGGAGTTGGCAACCTAATGTGGGGGAGTTGGCAACCTAATGTGGGGGAGTTGGCAACCTAATGTGGGGGAGTTGGCAACCTAATGTGGGGGAGTTGGCAACCTAATGTGGGGGAACTGCCAACCTATTAAGGGGGGACAGCAACCTAATGTGGGGGAACATGCTGCCTACCTAATGTGGGGGGGGAACTATACTGCCTACCTGATGTGGGGGGAACTACAAAGTACTGTACATCGCGGTAGGAGGGGTAGTCTTATACGGCGAGTATATCCCAAACTCTATATTTTAACTGTAAAAGTTGAGGGTCGTCTTATACGCCGGCATATACGGTATATATCTATATTGCACTATATCTGCAGAATTCATCATACTCTAATATAACACAGTGACTCTGATTCACACAACAGTGTGGATAATACGAAATACATAGTAAAGTGGCTAATACTTTTTGATACAAAACCCTTTTCTAGTTTAATATTTACACTTGTGTCTGAATCACAGAGCATCATTGTGTTACGTAATGCTGAATAAGCTGTGTATTTTATGATTTGGGAACACGGTGCATCGATATCTTATCAGATGTATGTACTGCAGCTTACTTTTATTCTGTTTATTTACATTTATGGAATTTCCTGGAATCGGAATTCACCCACTGATCCCAATATTGCCATCTTGTTTGTGTATTTGTCGTCATGTTTCCTACTAATTTAAATAAACCTGATAAAGGGGCATATTCTTCCACAAAAAGTGTTACTGGAATTATTTTATTATGTCAATAAACTTGACTGAACATCCACTACATTGACACTGGGAGAGTTCCTTTGGAGCAGCACCAGTACAAAACCTTTTTGTTTTTCCTGTGCATATATTGACGGGTCCTTTGGCTGGATACTCGTTGGGGCACACTTTTGTGGCTAGCAGCTTACTTCCCACTCTACCCCTACAGGGGGGATATGTTACACTTCAAGCACTATACAAAGCGAGAGACCTTTTAAGAGTATTATACAAATCGCTATCCTCTCTCTTCGTTTTCTCTTCCTGCTCAGACTTACAATTAACCACCGAGAACATGAAGCACAGAACGTACAGTAGACAACACTAGTTCGGGCCCACACTGGCTCTTGCTATACGATGTATAAGGCATACAGGGGTTCGTATGAATTGGGCTTCTCAACAAATGCCAAGTTCCAGGTCTGTAATACTCGTCTCTTCTTGCAGTAGCAAATTAAAAGTGGATAGTGGAAAATCAAAGATAAAAAGAAAAAAAAACACAAGGCGAGAAGAGGAGAGTGCAGGAAGCACGTGAAGATTGAATTGATCAACATTTCAGAAGACACTGAAGTCAAAGTTGGCATTTGACTTACCCTGCAGACTTTTCCCAAGGCCTTGGCCGAGTTTCCACCCATGCTTCTGCAGCAAGCGATGTCCGATGTTATCCTGATGGATTGGGGAGAGAAGGAGGGGGAGAGAAAAAAAACACGAAAATATTCCAGTAATAAAATTGGCCCTCCCTCCCCTGTCATTGATTTTCCACCAGTGACCGAGTTTGTGAGAA
Organism: Hyla sarda; assembly: GCF_029499605.1. Classification (NCBI taxonomy): domain Eukaryota; kingdom Metazoa; phylum Chordata; class Amphibia; order Anura; family Hylidae; genus Hyla; species Hyla sarda. Next base: position 39,976,733 of record NC_079200.1, read on the forward strand.
CTGAGTCATGCGATAATAGTATAGAGATATATAATAAACAAGTAGCTTGATCATTTCAAAGGAAATACGAATAAAATAAATAGAAAAATAAAAATCTAGTGTATGGTGACATAAAACACTGTGCTCCCTAGACTATGGCCTTCTTATAAAATGGTGGCACTCCTAGTGACCCTCCAGTTTTGTCAAACCGGGGGGACAAGTCATCTGAAGAACACGGTGTGTGGTGGAAACATACGTGGATATGAGTCCAATATGAAACTGAGGAAACACAGAGCATAAGACAAACATCTATCCATCACCTGGACCGCAAGGCAGGTGCTATCCCAAGGAGAGCCAACGAGGCGGAACTGAGGGCCGGGTGCGGGGCATCACAATCGTTCCTTTGTACAGGAGCATATGTTTGAATCTATCCTACAGATCAGAGATATGCAACCAATGAACCCTCCGACAGGGGATCCATACATTGGCAAGCTTAGCACTAGGCATTGCTGCATGATCATTTAAAGGGGTACTCTGCCCCTAGACCTCTTATCCCCTATCCAAAAGAAAAGGGGATAAGATGTCTGATCGCGGGGGTCCTACCGCTGGGATCCACGTGATCTCTGTGCAGCACCCGGCGTACATTTAGAACGCTGGGTGCAGGCGGCGGGGGGGGTCGTGATGTCACCGACACGCCCCTTGTGACACGCCACACCCCCTCAATGCAAGTCTATGGGAGGGGGCGTGGCAGTTGCCACGCCCCCTCCCATAGATTTGCATTGAGGGGGCGTGACGTGACATCACGACCCCTGCCGCATGCTCCACGCATTCAGAACTAAATATTTTGAATGCAGGGGCAGCGGAGTGCCCCTTTAAGTTGATGACAAAGTGTAGAGGTAAATATAACTTCTAGAGATCAGGAGCTGAGCAGGCAAGGCTCTCATTCGCTCTCCATGGGACAGCACACATTTTCCTGGGGACATTGTCAAACAAACACGATTGTGGGAGAAGCCATAATAGCAAAGTAGATTACGGAGGTAGATACCAGTTGGCTTCCTTCATTACTTTTTCTCTTTAATTCAGACGTAACTAAAAGCATGCAGCAAAACATTTTTTTATTTTTATTTTCGGAAGAAACCATTGTGTTAGTGTTATTTAGGTAGAGGAATAATAAAAATCATGGGGGGGGGGAAGGAGGGGGAAGGTAGAAGTAAAAACAGGAGAGATACACCTGCAGGTCTGGCTTTATGAAATGAGGATCATGAATGATTGCATAGCATCTAATGCATCGGGTGAGACAGGACTAGAACAGGGTTAACAGCCAAGGATGTTCAAGTGCAAATGATAAAGCAAAAACAGAGGCAAGAGGATACGGGGGTCCCAGCAGAGTGTCTCATCTCCCCTTTACATAATTTATTGATCGCTACTAAAAAAAAAAAAAAAAAAGAGTGACCTTGAAGTGACCTTCACAAGACGCAGTGAACAAAGCCTATCGAGGAAGGTGTCTCCTTGGGATCGAAGTGTTGGTACATAGTGCATTTCAGTATATACATGACTGGTCTGATCATGACTTTCTATCAGCCGCATACTGAATCTGCAGACTGCAGCGGAGACGATATTTCTGAGCAATGGTGTAGGGGAGGCACTACAAGGCACCGGGAAGGGAGGAGGGGGGGGGGGGGAACAATAGAGAAAAGCCGAGGGAGTGGAGAGATGGGTGATTCATACTGCAGGGTGGAACATAGCAGGACATAGAAGGGAGTCTTGTTCTGCATTCCTATGCACAAAGGCGCATTGCAGACCGGCAGGAGGGAGGCGTTGATAAATCCCCACTAATAACAGCTACAGCCCAGATTGGGAATCATCTAAACGCCTGAATGCTGAAGCTAAATCACAGACCCTTCATACCGTTCCCACTGCTTTGAAAATGAAGCAGAGATCTCATTAAAAGGCAACCACAGCAGAGAACACCGATAGACGATATTGTAGGCTGCCAACATATGGGACACTGCGCTCATTTCATGACACTAGAATGGCTGAATCAGGAAATCTAAAAAGAACAGCAATAAAGAGGGAAATCCCGTGGTATACCAGACAGATATTATTAGGGGCTTCATGGGCCCCATGCGGGAATCATACATTTCTCATGGAAAATGAAACGGGGTCATTGATATAGATCTTACAGCTAGGACAGTTATGTTAGCAGAACGAGCGCTGGGCTACTCTGGGCCACAGCCAGTCCTAGTATAGAGGCAAGAGGGTATGGAGCCTGACCTGTCCTGCCGTCACTCAGAGCTGTAAGTCATGAGTACAAACGCTAACGTGACCTCGCACCATTTTAGGCCATTAAAAAAAATTACAATTAAAAAAGGGGTACTCCGCTGCTCAGCGTTTTGAACAAACTTTTCCGTACGCTGGAGCCAGCAGCTCGTGATTTCATAGCCCCGTCCTCTCATGCCGTCACGCCCGCCACCTCAATGCAAGTCCATAGCCTTGCATTGAGGGGGCGGGGCGTGTCATCATGAGGGGGCAAGGTTATGACCTCACTAGCTCCCCGCGCTGGCACCTTGCATTGAGGGGCGTTGCATCATGAGGGGGCAGGGTTATGACATCACGAGCTCCCCGCACTGGCCCCTTGCATTGAGGGGCGGGGCATGGCATCATGAGGGGGCAGGGTTATGAGGTCACGAGCTCCCCGCACTGGGCCCTTGCATTGAGGGGCGTGGCATCATGAGGGGGCAGGATTATGATGTCCCAAGCTCCCCGCGCTGGCCCCTTGCATTGAGGGGCGTGGCATCATGAGGGGGCAGGATTATGATGTCCCGAGCTCCCCGCGCTGGCCCCTTGCATTGAGGGGCGGGGCATCATGAGGGGGCAGGGTTATGATGTCAAGAGTTCCCCGCACCGGCTCGAGCGTTCGGAACAGTTTGTTCCAAACACTGAGCAGCGGAGTACCCCTTAAGTTTCCATTTGCACCTTTTTTGTGAAGGAAATTTTAGGTAGCTTTAACAACCTGTTTGGCTGTGGTCTGGGGGCTTAAATCATCATTACTTTAACACAGCTACCCGGTGTAAGTTTGTCTCAAATTGTTTGGCACGTAGCGATTTACCAAAAACTCCTTAGGATGATTTATCAAATATAACAATTTAAAAAATTGTTGTTATTTTTTTGCCCCCTATCACTCCAGTCTGGACCACTCAGATTCAAGCCATTTATGAAATTGCACGCCTCTTTGATAAATCTGGGAGAAGTATGCACGCCCAAATGGCGAGGAAAATAATTATTTCCATTGACAATGATAAATGTCCCCTTTGGTGCTGAAAAGTGACAGTCTTGTCATCTGGAAGCACTGGGCACGAGCTGAAATTATGGCTTAAGTGGTATTTCCATCTCAGCTTGTTAGAGGGGTATTCCCATCTCCACTTTTTATACCCTAAGGGGGAGATTTATGAAAACCTGTCCAGAGGAAAAGTTGCCCAGTTGCCCATAGCAACCAATCAGATCACTTCTTTCATTTTTGAAAAGGCCTCTGAAAAATGAAAGAAGCGATCTGATTGGTTGCTATGGGCCACTTTTCCTCTGGACAGGTTTGGATGAATCTCCCCCTATGTCCCCAAGTAGCCAGAGGGGCTTAACATTTTTCTAAGGTTTTCCTTGCAATAATACCTGATTTATTGGAGCCAAACATACAATGGATAACAAATTTTTATAATAGGGGGGGGGGGGGGGGGGACACATTTTGGAATTTTGGTGCCAATGCATTTCTTATTTTTATTTGTACCAGTGTTTGTAGTGCTTTGCTTGAGAGAAAGAGCTCCAGATCTTGTATAAAGCCACTGATAGGAGCTTTGCGGCTTACTTCATGTGGATTTATTATGGAGGTCATAAAAACCTGTATGCAGTAAGCTCTTTAGCTCCCCTAGTGGCGGCTCCAAGAATCCAGATATTTATTATGTGACTTAATATTTGCAGGGAATTTGGAGCTCAGAACAAAAAAAAACTTTGACCTGTACAGAATTAGCTCTATTAGGGTGCATTCACACCACGTTTTTGCAATACAGTTCCCGTATATGATTCAATTTGAAAACCGTACGGAACCGTATTGAAAACAGTATGCATTGATTCTCCATTGAAAACCGTATGCCAAACGATGCATCAGGTTGTGTCCGTTTTGCATCCTGTACGGTTTTGTCCGTTTTTTTTTTTCCCGTACCCAAAACCGTAGTCTACCACAGTTTTTGGTCTAGGTGAAAAACTGTATTAAACCGTATACTTTTTTTTTTTTTTTTTTAACATGGGAGTCAATGGGAACCGTACAGAACCGTATGTGCGTACGTTTCCATTCGGTTTTCACCATACGGTTTTTTGACTTTGCACAGTTTTTTTTCTTGGAATTTCAAATCAAACAAGTGAAACTTTATTCATAATGGAGTGAAAAGGTTTAGTCAGGTTTTGAGGAATCCGTTTTTCATCAAAAACCTGATACGGGAATTGCATTGCAAAAACGTGGTGTGAATGCACCCTTAAATATTTTTATTTATTTATTTATTTTTGGGGGGGGGGGGGATTGATTACTTTTAGATGCAAAACATACATTTTGAAGGGTCTCCTGCAAGTTAAAGTTGCATTGGGAAAAAAAAATAAAAGACTGCAGTCTGCACAGAACTTACTATATGTTCTATAAAAAAAACAACCATATGCATTAAGGGGTAGCCTATATTTCCTTAAAGGGGTTATCCAGGAATTGAAAAACGGAGATAATATCTTTCAAAGATTGCTCCCTGTCTGTCTCCAGGTTGGGTGTGGTTCTGCGTTAAAGGGTACCTCTCATCAAAAAAACTTTTGATATATTATAGATTAATGTATGCAGAATAACTTTACAATTGCATGTTATTAAAAAAATATACTTCTTTCTATTTAATTTTCCACTTTGAAGAAATGACCACTAGGGGTCTCCCTACCAGTCCTGGCAGCAAGCATTTCAGACTCATGCTGGAGTCCTAAACACTACGAGCTGCCAGTCTGCTTTGTTCACAAAGGAGAACACTCAGAGCTGCCAGCCTGCTTTGTTCACAGCCTGTTTGGCTGTGAACAAAGCAGGCTGGCAGCTCTGAGTGTTTAGGACTCCAGCATGAGTCAGAAATTCTTGCTGACAGGACAGATCGGGAAAAATACAATAGAAAGAAGCATATTTTTCATTAACATGCTATTGGAAAGTTAGTCAACATTCATTAATCTAAAATATATCAAAAGTTTATTTGATGAGAGGTACCCTTTAAGTTCTATTTAAAGGGGTATTCCTGGAAAAAAAAATGTATATCAACTGGCTCCAGAAAGAAACAGATTTGTACATTGCTTCTATTAAAAAAAATCTTAATCCTTCCAGTAGTTATTAGCTGCTGAAGTGGAGTTGTTCTTATCTTTCTGACAACAGTGCTCTCTGCTGACACCACTGCTCGTCTCAGGAACTGTCCAAAGCATTAGAGGTTTGCTATGGGGATTTATTCCTACTCTGGACAGTTCCTGAGACAAGCAGAGGTGTCAGCACAGAAGACTGTGGTCAGACAGAAAAGAACAACTCAAATTCAGCAGCTGATAACTACTGGAAGGATTTAGATTTTTTTATAAAAAGCAATTCACAAATCTGTTTAACTTTCTGGAGCCAGTTGATATATATAAAAAGTTTTTTCCTGGAATACCCCTTAAAGTGAATGGAGCCAAGTTGTAATACCACACCCGAAGTGGAGACAGACCGGGAGTGGTCTTTGAAAGAAAGTAGGCTTGTTTTTTTTGAATCATGGGTTACCCCTTTAAGTCTAGAAACCTTTGAAGAACAATTGGGGCATTTGTGCACAATGTTGATAAATATGGGGCAGGAATAGACAGACCGCTGACTGAGAGGAGGGGAGGCACTCTGCTTGGGCACAGGAAAAGGTCACTATGAATTTTCTACAAGAAAGGTTAAAAAAAGACAGACAAAATGGGGAGGGAAGCATTGCTAGTTCCAAAAGATAATACAAGTGGAGTCAAAATACGAACCTGGCTTTAAAAACAGGGCTGTCAAAGGAACAATTAAATGTAACACAGTAAGAAACACAGATTTTTTTTTTTCTTTTTGTAATTTTATGTATTTTTTTTTTTTTCTTGCATTGTCACCAAGCCACTGCTTGCAAGTTAAAGGCTTAATATATATAAGATAGGTGAAAGCAGGAAGGTGAAATGAAAAGGCATAGACAAAATAATTATAAATAAAATAAAAAATAAATCTGTAAATTAGAGGGATGGATTGAGTGCTGAGGGTAACAGAGGCGAGAGGGTTTAAATGAAAGAAAGACAGGAGAAATGGAGAGGTTAAAAAGAAAGGAGAGATGGCACGGAGGAGTGATGGATGCACTGGGAAGACATTTGCGTCACTTACAGAGCCAGTCAAGAGCAATGGCTGCTGGGAAAACATCCAGCCGTTAAACACTTTTTGCTAACAGTACAGTCCCTTCCAACCGTCTAGGCCAGTGTTCTCCAAACTGTGGACCTTCAGATGTTGCAAAAACTACAACTCCCAGTATGCCCGGACAGCCAACGGCTGTCCGGGCATGCTGGGAGTTGTAGTTTTGCAACATCGGGGGTCCACAGTTTAGAGACCACTGCTCTAGGCTATTCGGTATTCAACCCAGCTGTAGAGCATGAATCTGTTCAGCAGCAAGGCAGACGTAAAATCTGTGCTGTGTAAAGGGCAGAATGGTGGTCCGGACCCGACAATGACTTCTCAGTTATTACTGGAATGGCAGATACAATGGAGATGCATTGTATGCAGTGTCATCGAACATGAAGCCCTTCAGCACAATACATCCACTGTTATACAATAGAGTGTGTTATGGAATCTCTCTCACAATGGAGACCATGGAGGGCAGCTGTGGCTAAGCAACGGCCACCAGGGAAAATACACTGTGGCCAATGGATGAACAACAGCTGTGTGGACATGTATTTGGGCCAAGTGCTGAAAGGTGCCATGAGACTGCAAGTGAACAGATGCCACCTCTTTATCCTGCACTCCTCGCGCCACCCCCCACCAGCTCTTGAGTGGGTGATAAGTTCAGCTTAACGTGCTCTGTAGTAAGAACTAAATGCTCACTGTGGGATTCTCATGCATATTGCAGGGCGGAGAGACCCTGATCCACCCCTCAAAACCAAACCCTGCAGCTCACTACAATTTGACACCACCAAGGCCGGACAGAGAGGAAGCAGTGGAGTTAGGCTATGCCAAATGGCGCCCAACTTGGCACAGATGACCCTTTTTACTGCCAACCGGCCCTTGGTGCAAATGCTGGTAAGAGCCTCTGGCAGTGGAAGGTTTAATGCCGGTCAAGTTGAGGCCAGCCGGTCTCAGAGTCCACAGATCCTGCCAGCTGCACTCACAACTCAAATCGATGACCTCCCATTCATTCCCTTCAGCTGAGCAGATACAATACCAATTCCTCTGAGATTCTACACTGGAAGGGAAGGGGGATGATGCTTTATTGGCCTAATGCATTTTCAGACAGCCCAATGTGATCTACTGTCTTAGCTTTCTGCTATAATCAAGCACTAATGCTTCTCGAGTATCCCGATAAGGAAATCTGGACTCCATTATACATCGCTAAACTAGTTACATCTCTCATATAAGCTGCCAGGGAAGATATTGGGCCTGCAGAAATCACACCGTAAATATACAGAACTGAAATTTACACAGCAAGCACGGGCAAGGAGGTACCGTGAACCATAGGGACGGGCATGGTTTGCTCTCTATTCATATCTGGAGCTGAGAGCTCGAGACGAGGATCTGTAGACTCATGGAGCAGAAGAGCCATAGCCCAACCCTGCACTCTTCCTCACAGGTATTGCTGCAGAGGTCGGCTGACGCTTCCACAAAAGCCCTGTCTGCTTGAGCATCGTACTGCGACCCCTTTAGCTCACACTGTGAATGCACTGTCCATCTAACTGTGATACAACTGTGGAGGACTAATGGATGACTGCTAGGAGGTAAACGTAGAGGCTGAAAGAGAACAAATAAAAGCCAGACAGCCAAATCCAGGATATTTTATTTGCTAGATGTGTATGTGTTTGTATATGTATATATAGACAGATTATATATACACATTGCTCCAAAAAAAAAATAAAGGGAACACTAAGATAACACATCCTAGATCTGAATGAACTAATCGTATGAAATACTTTCATCTTTACATAGTTGAATGTGCTGACAACAAAATCACACAAAAATTGTCAATCAAAATCAAATTTATCAACCCATGGAGGTCTGGATATGGAGTCACACTCAAAATCAAAGTGGAAAACCACAATACAGGCTGATCCAACTTTAGGTCTTTAAAACAAGTCAAAATAAGGCTCAGTAGTGTGTGTGTGGCCTCCACGTGCCCGTATGACCTCCCTACAATGCCTGGGCATGCTCCTGAGGGATGTCCTCCCAGACCTAGACTAAAGCATCCGCCAACTCCTGGACAGTCTGTGGTGCAACGTGGTGTTGAAGGATGGAGCAACACTATGTCCCAGATATGCTCATTTTGATTCAGGTCTGGGGAATGGGTGGGCCAGTCCATAGCATCAATGTCTTCCTCTTGCAGGAACTGCTGACACACTCCAGCCACATGAGGTCTAGCATTAGGAGGAACCCAGGGCCAACCGCACCAGCATATGGTCTCACAAGGGGTCTAAGGATCTCATCTCGGTACCTAATGACAGTCAGACAACTTCTGGCAACCACATGGAGGGCTGTGCGGCCCCCCAAAAAAATGCCACCCCATCCCATTACTGACCCACCGCCAAACTGGTCATGCTGGAGGATGTTGCAGGCAGCAGAACGTTCTCCACGGCATCTCCAGACTGTCACGTCTGTCACATGTGCTCAGTGTGACCCTGCTTTCATCTGTGAAGAGCACAGGGCACCAGTGGCGAATTTGCCAATCTTGGTGTTCTTTGGCAAATGCCAAACATTCTGCACAGTGTTTGGCTGTAAGCACAACCCCCACCTGTGGACGTCGGGCCCTCATAATACCCTCATGGAGTCTGTTCCTGACCGTCTGAGTGGACACATGCACATTTGAGGCCTGCTGGAGGTCATTTTGCAGGGGTCTGGCAGTGCTCCTCTGGCTCCTCCTTGCACAAAGGCGGAGGTAGCGGTCCTGCTGCTGGGTTGTTGCCCTCCAACGGCCTCCTCCACATCTCCTAGACTACTGGCCTGTCTCCTGGTAGCGCCTTCATGCTCTGGACACTACGCTGAGACATCGCTCGCATTGATGTGCCATCCTGGATGAGCTGCACTACCTGAGCCACTTATGTGTGTTGTAGATTCCATCTCATGCTATCACTAGAGTGAAAGCACCACCAGCATTCAAAAGTGACCAAAACATCTTCTCAGTTCCTATGTTTCCTGGCTGTAGTCTGTGGTCGCCACCTGCAGAACCACTCCTTTATTGGGGGTGTCTTGACAATAGCCTATAATTTCCACCTGTTGTCTGTTCCATTTGCACAACAGCATGTGAAATTGATTGTCAATCAGTGTTGCTTCCTGAGTGGACAGTGTGATTTCACAGAAGTGTGATCAACTTGGAGTTACATTGTGTTGTTTAAGTGTTCCCTTGATTTTTTAGAGCAGTGTATATATTTATCCATAGAGAACCTGGATCTGATCCTTAAAAGTAGAGCTCCATTATATATTTGATGGGTATGCAGGGTTTCTCGGTTACCTTTTTACTAGCCCGCTGCCAACTACAAGACGGTTATCAGGCTTAGGCCAGGGCTACGCTAGAGCATCTTGTGGTGCTATAGATTGACTATTAAAAGGGGTGACCCGCCCCTAGACATTTTATCCCCTATCCAAAGGACCCCCACGGCACCCCAGACATCCGGTGTACGGAGCAAACTTCGCTCCATGCTTGATGACTGGCGATGCGGAGGCTCGTGTTGTTACGGCCACGTCCCTCAATGCAAGTCTATGCAAATCCCATAGACTTATATTGAGGGGCGTGGCCATGGCGTCACGGGCGGAGCGAGGCCGTGACGTTAAGAGCCTCCGGCGCTGCACCCGATGTTCTAAACTATCCTTTGGATAGGGGATGTCTAGGAGCGGAGTACCCCTTTAAAAAGGAACCTTTTACCAGATTTGACCTCATTTAACTATTGGCAAAACAAGTTATATAGGGTAAAATAAGGTTTCTTACCAGGTCTTGATGACATTTAAAAACATCCCATGTCGTATGGTAATGAGCTGCATGTAGTCCTCGTTGTGTTCTGCGTCCTCGCGTAGTTACAGATCTCTGGGCTGTAATCACTCCCGCGCTGGCGAAATTGACAGCCCGGGCATAGCCGATGTCACACCTCTGCTCACGGAAATCTCAGAAGCAACTTCATGCCCAAGGATAGTTCACAGCTTCTGAGCTAAGAGATTTCACTGAGCAGAGAGGTGACGTCAGGAGTTCACCGAACAGAGGGGTGACGTCAGGAGTGCTCAGGCTGCCAATCAAACGGGAGTGAAAGTGATGACAACCCAGAGCTCTGTGACAACATGAGGATGCAGAATGCCCCGAGCACTACCTACTTGCAGCTCATTACCATACGGCACAGGACATTTTCAAACTTCCTTTTTTAGCACTTTAGAGGACGATCAGGAGGACATCTGGACCTGGTAAAGAAACTTGTTTTACCCTATATAACGTGTTATTAGGGTAAAATGTGGTGACCCTATATTAGTGTTTCCCAACCAGGGTGCCTCCAGCTGTTGCAAAACTACAACTTCCAGCATGCCCGGACAGCCGTTGGCTGTCCGGGCATCCTGGGAGTTGCAGTTTTGCAACCGCTGGAGGCACCCTGGTTGGGAAACACTGGTCTATATGATTGTATACAGCTCAGTGTGTTGCTTCAGATGCAGCTATAGCTCAATAGTTAAAGGGGGTACTACCGTGCTGACAACTTATCCCCTATCTAAAAGGGACCCCCGCGATCTCGCACACAGCACCCCGCTCTCATCAGGCCCCGGAGCGAACATCACTCCGGGTCTGATGACTGCCGATCACGGGGCCGGAGTATCGTGACGTCACGGCTCCGCCCCCATGTGACGTCACGCTTCGCCCCCTCAATGTAAGTCTATGGCAGTAAGTCAGGCATGATGAGAGCGGGGTGCTGCGTGCGAGATCGCAAGGGTCCCCAGCAGCGGGACCCCGTGCGATCAGGCAACTTATCTCCTATCCCTTAGATAGGGGATAAGTTGTCAGCACGGTAGTACCCCTTTAACATCTATTTATAGCACTACAACGTTTCAGTGTAGCCCTGACCTAAGGGTACAATCAAGTGTGGCAGATTAGTGGCAGACATTTCTGGAATTGTCCTATTGATCAGAGTTGGGCTTACAGAAATGTGATCCCATGTGTTTGCCACCAACACTACTCCATTCACATATTTAGTTGCAGAATTTGCAACCTCCACCAATCATGAGAAGTAGTGTCAAATGTCTTCTGAATGAATAAGGCTGGATCGCACACACTTGCCTGCCTCTCTATTCAACATCGATGGGATTTCTGAACATAGCCAAGTTTTGGCTATGGTTTTATAGTGAGTGAAGACTGAGCATGAGCGCTGACACTCCATTCACTCAGGTGATATTTCTCCATTCTAGTGATCAGCGGCTGTCCCAGCAGTTGCGCTATACCCGATTGGATACTTATCTTTCTTTTGGATAATCTTTAATCTTAGAATAACCCCCTATCCAGTATGCATCCCTCACTTTGCTTAATTTACAGCCTTGGTAATAAATCAAAGTAGTGGTTTTCAAATGCTATAATACCTTCGTGTGTAAATCAGCTGATACTATGAATAGGTGATATAGGGTACAAAGCTCCACCCAAGGGAACAGGCAAAATTCATCACTCCCAGTGGCTTAGCACAATTGGCTAAGCTTGAAAAACGCTGCCTTGACCTCTGTGTGAAGGGGCGTCCTCCTCTGCAGCATTACCTTGTGCGCACTTTAGCTAGCAACATGCCAGCACATAGCAGAGAAAGGGAAGATAATATATACACACAAATATATATACTTGGTGTTCACTAGACCATAACAGAAAGGAGAAGGGTAGAGGAAAGTAGTCCTAGAGTTATAACCCCTTCACTGCTGGGGGGAATAGCAAGACCACACATTGCCAGACCCTCTAGCAGTGAATGGTTAGAGGAGAAAAAATAAGAAAGGAAATGTATAAATATATAAAAGAAAAAAAAGGAAAAATTAAAAAAGGCAGAGCGTGCAATACAAACCAGGTCATGAGCAGCTTAGCTAATATTGGGATCAACTGCTGTGGAAGAGAAAGGCCAGATAGGGCCAAAGTTGTGTAAAGTTCTGTATTACCATCTACACACAGACACACACACACAAACACAACACGGACCTACACTTCTGCAGGGAGATGCACACTGTTCCTTAGGCAGTTTTGCAGTTCTCAGTGAACCCCCCTTTGGAGCCTACGGTATGTGCTGCCCCACCCTCATTAAGATAAGAAAGGGATCGACCGATTATCGGTTTGGCTGATATTATCGGCAGATATTCACGATTTTGGATTTATCGGTATCAGCAATTACCTTGCCGATAATCCAATAATGCCAAACCCCCCACACCCCCACTGCACCGCACCGGCTCGGCCAGAGACCACCGCCGCCGCTGCCCCATTGCCTCCCCCATCCCCGGTTTTATAATTACCTGTGCCAGGGGCCCGGGATCCGCGCTACTTCTGGCTACTGCGGCGTCCTGTGTTACGCTGTGCTCTGCGCAATGACGAGTGACGTCCTCAATGCGACATCGCCGTCAGTGCACAGTGACAGTGCAGGACGCCGCCGGAGCCAGAAGTAGCGCGGACCCCGGGAACAGGTAATTATAAAAAAGGGGGTTGGGGGAGGCAATGGGACAGCGTGGTTGGACTAAGGACCGGCAGGGGGAGAGAAGATGGTGGTGGCGGCGGCGGTCTCTGGCACCACAAAAGCCGCTGGAGTTAATTAATTTAAAGCGCCCGCTGGGTGGGTGGGGAGAAGAAATAGCCAATAACTTATACTGGAATATCGGTATAAGTTATCGGCTATCGGCCTTAACCTCCACACATTATCAGTATCGGCCCTAAAAAAAAATCGATATCAGTCGATCCCTAGTTTTAATACAGGCAGGTTATATGCAAAATCCTGTCCATATGGTTCAGACTACATGGTCCGCCTGAGGTTCAATGTGCATTTCACTTGCAGTAGACTTGGCACATATACACAGTGGAAGCAGACATTCCTTGTCCATATGAAAGGATTACAGGAGGAATAAACTCGCATACAGTCTGCATCCGCAATGCATAGATGACAAACCCACTGTGAATAAAGAGGTGAATTTTGCCAGATTGGGCTAAATATAACCATTTTTTTTCTGGGCTATCTAAATAATACACTAAAAAAAAAAAAAGAAGAAGCATGTCCCTATCCTCGAGGTTACGCAGAGCTCCTTTAATACTCCGTGGCCAAATAGCAAAGGAAAATAAAATAAAAAAATAAAAAAAAACACCAAAGTTTAAAATGCTGAACACCTACATATCCTAAATTCTAGCTCTTATCTTGTTGGGCAAACAAAAAGGAACAAAGCTCTAAACGCCTGCCCAAAGTGCCTGCTCTTACCGATTCAATGGGCTTGTCCAGAGAAGACTGTTCGATCTCCAGATGTCCATCCTCATACTGGTCAAAATGGTTACCCTAAAGGAAAAGACAAGAAAAAGTTCAAGTAAAATCTCTTCTTAGGTTTTAAAAGTATTATTGGCAGTTTCAACATTTTCTTTGTATATAACCTCTTTAGGCTGCAATCACACACAGTCTTCAAGCCAAAGCCAGAAGTAGATTCAAAAAGAAAATATGGGAAATATAGAAATTCAGATTTTTGCTTAAAAAAACTGCATCCAAATCAGCACATATAATTCTAGCCTAAGGTGTTATCACAAATCAGCATCTCTTTTCTAACAGTGATTTAGGATCCTTATAGTACACGACCTAGGTATTTTACTATTTGGCAATCTTTCAGCATATTTCCCTGAATAGTCGGGCGCCAGGCCCAGGAGGAGAGGGGCGGGCGCCAGGCCCAGGAGGAGAGGGGCGGGCGCCAGGCCCAGGAGGAGAGGGGCGGGCGCCAGGCCCAGGAGGAGAGGGGCGGGCGCCAGGCCCAGGAGGAGAGGGGCGGGCGCCAGGCCCAGGAGGAGAGGGGCGGGCGCCAGGCCCAGGAGGAGAGGGGCGGGCGCCAGGCCCAGGAGGAGAGGGGCGGGCGCCAGGCCCAGGAGGAGAGGGGCGGGCGCCAGGCCCAGGAGGAGAGGGGCGGGCGCCAGGCCCAGGAGGAGAGGGGCGGGCGCCAGGCCCAGGAGGAGAGGGGCGGGCGCCAGGCCCAGGAGGAGAGGCGCGGGCGCCAGGCCCAGGAGGAGAGGCGCGGGCGCCAGGCCCAGGAAGGCATGTGCGACCGCTAAGTTGGTTTCCATTCCCTGAATAGAAGCAGCTCCAAGTTTTAATAGACACGAGCAGAAAATTACATCCACAAATTGACCCCCATTTGTGCCCAGTCCCAGTTCTTTGAACAGGGTAAAAATGCAATGCAAGGGTGAATACATCCTTATTCTAAGGATTAGTGGAAGCTCCAGCTGTCAGACGCCAAACAATAAGGCATTGATAGCACATGTAGCCTATATGACAAAGTGTACAATGGAAAAAATCTTTCTGAATTCTTGATCTTTATCCGTTTGCTACACACAGCATCTTCCTTACGTACCTTAAGTAATGGAAATGCTTTTTAAGAGAACAGCAGTGATCAGATTACACATAGGGCCAGCGCACAGTCTGTCATACTGGGAGACATACGGAGGATTACAGATCACCACTTCCGGCATCCGACTATAGAGCCGCAGATACAAATCAATGTCACATAGTCTGCAGGAAGCCTATAGGAAACGTTCAATACACTCCCTGCTTTGTTATCTCAATAAGGTGGTTGTTCTACAAATGTATTCTTCTAAAGTGCAAAGAGGATCTGTTAAAGGGGTACTCCGGTGGAAAACATTTTTTTTTTTTTTTTTTAAATCAACTGGTGCCAGAAAGTTATACAGATTTGTAAATTACTTCTATTTAAAAAATCTTTACCCTTCCAGTACTTATTAGCTGATTTATGCTACAGAGAAAGTTCTTTTCTTTTTGGATCTCTTTTTTTTTTTTTTTTTTCTGTCCACATTGCTCTCTGCTGACACCTCTGTCCGTATCAGTAACTGTCCAGAGCAGGAGAGGTTTGCTATGGGGATTTGCTATGGGGATTTGCTATGGACAGTTGACAGTCCTGAAATGGTCAGAGGTGACAGCAGAGAGCACTGTGGACAGAAAAAAAAAAAGAAATCCAAAAAGAAAAGAACTTTCTCTGTAGTATACCGCAGCTAATAAGTACTGGAAGGATAAAAAAAAAATTTGTAAAGTACTTTACAAATCTGTTTAATTTTCTGGCACCAGTTGATAAAAAAAAAAAAAAATATATGTTTTCCACCAGAGTACCCCTGTAAGGCAGTGTTCCCAACCAGGGTGCCTCCAGCTGTTGCAAAACTACAACTCCAAGCATGCCCGGACAGCCAAAGGCTGTCCGGGCATGCTGGGAGTTGTAGTTTTGCAACAGCTGGAGGCACCCTGGTTGGGAAACACTGTGTTAAGGCTTTAAGTTCCCCAGAAGCAGAAAGCCTTGTGCATCAATTTCTTTGTGCTAGAAGCAACTTTTACCTATTAAAGGAGTACTCCGGCGCGCACTTTTGTCATTTTATCCCGTCCGGACTGTAAAATAAAAGAAAACACACTTTCTCTTACCTGCCAACGAGCCCCCGGAGCTCCGGTACAGGTGTTCGGTCCCCGGGCTGTATTCTTCTTACTTCCGGTTAGCCCGGCACGTCACACGGAGCTTCAGCCTATCACTGGCCGAGGCGGGACATCGCTGCGGCCGGTGATAGGCTGAAGCTCCGTGTGATGTGCCGGGCTAACAGGAAGTAAGAAGAATACAGCCCGGGGACCGAACACCTGTACCGGAGTTCCGGGGGCTCGTTGGCAGGTAAGAGAAAGTGTGTTTTCTTTTATTTTGCAGCCCGGACGGGATAAAAGGAAAAAAGTGCGCGCCGGAGTACTCCTTTAAGTCACTGGCTTGAATGAATCAGGAATGCCTGTGTACAATCCATGAGTGTGATCGGGGCGAGGAGGAGGCAGCTGGGATGATTTCTCGCACATTTTGTTTGCGCACAGCATGTGATCTCAGCCTCCTACTCAGCAATTAAAAAACAACAGCCAAAAGAGGCGATTTTTCCTCAAGGAGTTCAGGACAAGCGCCTGCAGATGGTTTCGGAGTGTTCACAATCTGGAATGGATTGGGATCCCGGAAAGACAACCATATAAGCTATGAGCAAAGACCCTATAATAAACGCTACACATAACATTAAAGGGGTATTCCAGGATTTTTTTTTTATTTGACTATGCTACAGGGGCTGTAAAGTTAGTGTAGTACATAATATAGTGTCTGTACCTGTGTGTGACGGTTTTCTCACAATTCTTCTGTGATTTTCACCCCAATATTTATTTTTAACAGCATACAAAATGACTGTTGTCTCAGATTTTTCCCAGGTTGCAATGCGGCCGAGACCTGACATCACTAGTCAGCTGATGACAGGGAGCCTGTCTGCTTCAATGGGTGGAGGGATCAATCTGCAACTAATGCAACAGCTGTAGGCACCCTGATTGAAAACCACAGGTCTTTTGAATGGATGCAGCTCATTTATGTTTCAATGGGTGTGGTGGGCTTATGTGTGGGAGGGAGGAAAATGCAATTGTGGGATTTGTAGTAAAAAAAAGAAAAGTCAAATAGGAAATACAAGTTCACAAAAAGATAGCCACAGTGTTATGGTAATATCACAACATAACCATTTAGACAAGCGCAGATCCTTCCTAAGCATGTCCATTACTGTCTGCCAGGTACGTACTAAAATGCCCTTATGGTGGAGAACCCCTTTAAGATCTGCACATTGTAGTCACTCTCACATTTCAAATGACAACATAACGTACCAGAGGTGAAAAGGTTTTCAAATTGAAGGCTCAGAGCTTCCCCTGGAAAACATTTTTTTTTTAAATCAACTGATGCCAGAAAGTTATACAGATTTGTAAATTACTTCTATTAAAAAATCTCAATCCTTCCAGTACTTATCAGCTGCTGTATGCTCCACAGGAAGTTCTATTCTTTTTGAATTTCCTTTCTGTCTGACCACAGTGCTCTCTGCTGACACCTCTGTCAATGTCAAGAACTGTCCACAGTAGGAAGAAATCCCCATAGCAAATCTCTCATGCTCTGGACAGTTCCTAAAATGGACAGTGGTGTCAGCAGAGAGCACTGTGGTCAGGCAGAAAAAAAATTCAAAAAGAAAATAACTTCCTGTGGTGCATTCAGCAGCTGATATCTACTGGAAGGTTAAGAGTTTTAAATAGAAGCAATTTACAAATCTTTTTAACTTTCTGGCACCAGTTGATTAAAAAGAAATATTTTCCAGTGGAGTACCCCTTTAATATCCCATTTACAGCTATCCCCTGACATGATTTGGGTTATGGGAGAACATCGGTGGGGAAATCAGACTGAACAAAAAAGGAAGAGCGGTGTGTTCGAGGACATGTTGAGCAAATGCCCCCAGTACGTTCACAGCGCATATGCCAAATGTTGCCATAATCCCCCGCCACGGTTCAAGAGTGTCCTGTTGGCCTCCGTCAGGAAGTTGTGGCACCACTGTTTTTTTTTTTATTCTTTTCGAAGAGCAACTGTTAAAAAATAATGGGTCCAGCAGTAAAGACCAAAATAATAATGTGAGAAAAACTCCCAAAAATATATAGCACAAACAAATCTTATCCAATCAACAGTGGCAATAAGAATGAGGAGAATATTAAAACTTTGATTTTATTAGAAAAGTCAAATAAAGGCTAACAAAAACACCAAGTGAAAAAACAGATTCTGATAAAAGTCGAATATGTAATAATATATTCCAGGGAAGACTGAAAATCAAAGCCCCCCAAGAAAACAACCATATGATCACCAGAGGACTGATAGAGCGTCACCCGGATAGCAACTATCTAGCAATCATCTGCTCGATGACATCACGGCCCGCCCCCCTTAATGCAAGTCTATGACAGGGGGCGCGACGACCGCCACGCCCCCTCCCATAGACTTGTATTGAGGGGGCGGGCCGTGACCTCACGAGGGGCGGAGCCGTGACGAAACGATGCTCCGGCCACTGTATCACCCGTCATTACGCACAGAGCGAACTTGTTCTGTGTAGTAATGAAAGTGCCGCAGCGGCGATCCCGGGGGTCCCCAGCAGCAGGACCCCAGTGATCTGACATCTTATCCCCTATCCTTTGGATAGGGGATAAAATGTCTAGGGGCAGAGTACCCCTTTAAGCTAACAATTGGAGTGTACAAGTTTTTATAGCCTTAGCCGAATGGCAGCAGTTTTTCCAATGGTTTACCGCTTCAGTCTTGAACTATTAGCCCTCCATTCCCTTCACTTATACAAGTGTCTCTAGTCCTGCAAAACACATATTTACTTAATCCCTTATCAGTCAGAGGCTAGGTTACCCATGGGTTCCCTGTAACAGCAGAACACCACACTATAGAAAGTATAAGTATTGCCACTCCTAATTGTGCGTTGCGTGCCATATAGTAAAGCACATGAAAATGATGCTTCTTCACGGTCACTTAAAGTGTTCGTTTTGCGGTTACGTGAGGCACTGCATGCATTGGTCTTTATTCTTACAGTAGAGAAGTCATTAATTATAACTTTTTGTGAATTGGGACATTTAAACTTTTTTTTTTTTTTTTTTTATTCCAATCTAAATTTAGTAGACTGTTTGCCAACTCCAACTCCAGGTACCCAAAATTTCGTCCGACCCCGACTCCTCGACTCCACAGCCCTGGTTGCAAAACTACAATTCCCAGCATGCCCGGACAGCCATCGGCTGTGAGTCCAGTTATTGTAGGGTGATGAGACTCACTATGGTCCCAATCATGAAATTCTAGTCATTCAGTGTTAGACCTCTTAGTGCCCTTCTAAGGGTTCTAAGTGAGACTGTCTCTGTCAACATTCCCCAATGTACCCCAGATGATGTCTGTGAAGAGAAGGGTTGGACGGGCTGGATTTATTCCACCCAACCCTATTGTTCTGGGAGGGATAAGCCAGTGCCAGAGCTGGTGGCTTTCCCCTCCTCTCCCCACAGAAAACACAATGTTCAGCCGTGCCAAACATTTACATCTAAGAGACAACGGTCAGTTAACAGTCGTTGAAAACGTATGGCCAACTTAAAGACAACCTCTCATTAACTCGATACATTTTTATAATCCTCCCAGTTCACTGCCCCCATCATGATAAACCACCCCCTGCCTTTATTTTATTATTTTTTAGTTTTCTACCTTGATATTGCTCTGTATTTTCTGCTCAGTCTCAGTAAGATTCACAGACTGGGAAGGGGCGTTCCCCAACAGGCGTGACATCATCTGAAGCCATACAGGGGAGAACTTCCTCCCTCACTCTGCAACCAAAAGCAAACTGCAGTTCAGTGCGAGTTGAGCTATAATTGTCTAAGGCTACACACACCCCTCAGCACTCCAGACTGCATTTCCTGATTTTGGACTTCTGCCAGGCCAGCAGGAGTCCAAAGTCTGTGCAAGAGATGGGGGAAATGTGCTCTGGACAAGTAGGGAGACACCTAGTGGCAGCTTTTTTAAGCAAAAAATAAAACTTCATTTTTTTAAACAACGTACATTAGAAAGCTTTTTTTTATTTACCATAAGGAGTGCAATAGCAAAAATTATTTTTTATGAGAGTGTCCATTTAAGACTTTGTACTTCCATAAAAGTAAACAACCAACAATATTAAATAAAATCATTAACAACATTAACATTTAATGAGGTTTTTAGAGTTGTGCTACGATTACCCCGTTGTGTCTTAAAGGGGTTATCCAGGGAAAAACTTTTTTTCTTATATCAACTGGCTCCAGAAAGTTAAACAGATTTGTAAATTACTTCTTGTTGTTTTCTGTCTGGCAACAGTGCTCTCTGCTGACATCTCTGTTTGTCTCGGGAACTGCACAGAGTCGAAGAGGTTTGCTATGGGGATTTGCTTCTAAACTGGGCGGTTCCCGAGACACGTGTCATCAGAGAGAACTTAGATAGAAAAGAACAACTCAACTTCAGCAGCTCATAAGTACTGAAAGGATTAATTTTTCAAAAAAATAGAATTAATCATTTACAAATCTGTTTAACTTTCTGGAGCCAGTTGATATATAAAAATAAGTTTTTTCTTGGATAACCCCTTTAACCCTCCGTTTGCCTCCACCACTACCCCATAACCCCCCGAAGGATGTTCTCTGGTGACACCACCAGGACACTGCATCCAGTCACATGCAAGAGCGAGTCCTGAAGCAGGTAACTGGGAGCCGAGCAAAGGGGTGAGTATCAGTTTCTTTTGTCCCACATCTCCCCAGAGTGGAAATCTCCTTTAATACAAAATATATATATATATATATATATATACACATATATATTATTATTTTTTTTTTAACTGTGTTAAGATATCAAGTTCTTTTTGTAAGGAAAAGTTAGAGTGCTTAAAATATCACACACTTGGTCTTGGAGACCAACCTATCAGTGATGTCAGGGGTTAAAAACAATTTCACACATGAAGAATCTGCACAAAACAAGATCATAAAAGAGCACAAATATGATATGACTGTCACCCAATGAGAAAAATCTCCCCGCGTTAGTGGTTACTCTGCCTCGTTGTTTTATGGTCTCCAGATGTGTTGCTGAAGTTATTTACTTTCACATAAACCCCAAATGTAGTTATGTGAACAGAAGCCTGACCGCGCACCCCAAGTGGTTCTTGTGCCTTCCTCCCCAAAGTTTATGGAAACATCACACTCAAAGTAGCTAAAAACTGGTTTTACGTAGATACAGCACTGTATTCCAGCTGCAGCTTTACTCCATAAGACTGAAAGTATTAAACATGGTAGCGACTGCTGCACCAATTTCTGTATATATACAGCTAGGAAGAATTTTCCTATATCCTACAGAAATAGTTTAGCTAGTCACAGATGGGCTGACATTCTATAGTGTAAACGAACCCTTTCTCCATAAATGGCAATGCATATCTGAGCAGGTGAAGCAAAATCCCATTGAAAACAATGGGAGGCTGCTGCACCAGAATTTCCGTGCAGAAATAGTCAAAGCGTGAACGTAACCTTGTGGGTCCGTCCACACTGCCAAATTTCCACCAGTGCAGAGATACTGTCTGTAGCGGGTGCCCCTACAATTCATACGCTCTAGTACCACACATGTGCCATCACCAATGACGGAAAAGCAATCAAGGTGGAATAATGTCCAAATAATGAACATTTTCATTCTTTTGGCGGGTCTGGATCCTGAATAACCCAAAAAATATTATTTGTGGGGAAATTTAAAAGAAAAACGCAATTTTGCTAATTTTGGAAGGTTTCGTTTTCACACCTTTCAATTTACGGTAAAAGTTACATGTTTACTTTTTTCTTTGGGTCAATGCGATTAAAATGATACCCATGATTATACACTTTTCTATTTCTGTTGCGCTTAAAAAAAAAAAAAATCGCAAACTTTTTAACCAAATTAGTACATTTAAAATCCCCCTATTTTGAAGACCTATAACTTTTTCATTTGTCCGTATAAGCGGCGGTATGAGGGCTCATTTTTTGCGCCACGATCTGTAATTTTTATTGATAACCTATTTGCTTATATAAAGCGTTTAATCCATTTTTTATACATTTTTTTGGAATAAAATGTTATAAAAAAAAGCAGCAATTTTTGACTTTTTTTTTACCTTCACCGTACGGTATCATTAACATTTTATTTTAATAGTTATTTACGTACGCGGCGATACCAAATATGTATATAAAATATCTTTATAGGGGGAGGGGGTTTTTCAAATCTTTTGGGACTATTTATAGCAATCATCCGATTGCTAATACTGTTCAGGACTATGTATAGGACACAGCACTGATCAGTATTATCGGTCATCTTCTGCTCTGGTCTGCAGGAGGGCAGATCAGAGCAGAAGAGGCTGGGAAGGCAGCGGAGGCAGGTGAGGGGACCTCCGTCTGCCGTGCTGTATGATCGGATCGCCGCGGGCGATCCGATCATCCATTTTAGTGACCACGATGCTGCAGATGCCGTGATCTGTATTGATAACGGTATCTGAGGGGTTAATGACGGACATCCGCGGGATCGCGGATGTCCGCTATTACCGGCGGGTCCCTGGCTGCGATCAGCAGCCGGGACCTGCCGCGCATGATCTGGGCATTGCTCCGATGCTTGCGGTTATGCTTAGGACGTAAATGTATGTCCTGGTGGATTAAGTACCAGCTCACCAGGACGTACATTTACGTCCTGCGTCCTTAAGGGGTTAAAGTGGTACTCCGGTGTAGGGATCGACCGATATCGGTTTTTTTTTAGGGCCAATACCGATAATCTGTGGAGGTTAGGGCCGATAGCCGATAACTTATACCGATATAAGCGCTTTAAATCAATGCACTGCAGTGGCTTTTGCGGTGCCATAGGCCGCTGCCGCCATCCGCTTCTCTCCCCCTACCTGTCAGTCAGGTCCGGGCCATCCATCCTTCCTGTAGTGTCCGGCGGCATTCCGGGTGGAGGGTGAACCGGTCCGGGCTGTCCTTCTCCGGGGGTCATCCTCTCCACTCCGGGCAGGCTCCGGCCTAGTAACGCAGCATAGACGCCGCTGCGCAATGACGCCCGTGTGCAGCGATGCACCTGACGTCATGGCGTAGCGGCGTCTATGCAGCGTACTAGGCCGGAGCCTGCCCAGAGTGGAGAAGAGGACCCCCGGAGAAGGACAGCCCGGACCGATTCACTCTCCACCCGGAATGCCGCCAGACACTACAGGAAGGATGGATGGCCCGTACCACCCCCATTACAGTTAAGTTTAATTTTTTTTATTGACTCGGAGGGTGGGGGAGGGGCCCGACCGGTATAGCGGTATGGGCAAAAATCCATACCGTGGGAGAAAAAAAAGCGGTATCCGGTTCATATCGGTATACCGCCCAGCACTACGGTGGGGGGTGCGACGCGGTGCGGTGGATCGGGGGGGGGGGCGGTCGCGGTGCGGCGGGTCGGGGGGGGGGGGCGGGCGCGGTGCGGCGGGTCGGGGCAGTCACGGTGCGGTGGGGGCGGTGCGGGCATTATCGGCAAGGTAATTGCCGATACCGATAATGCCCAAAATCGTGATTATCGACCGATAATCGGTCGATCCCTACTCCGGTGAAAACTTTTTTTTTTAATCAACTGGTGCCAAAGTGTTAAACAGATTTGTAAATGACTTCTATTTAGAAATCTTAATCCCTCCAGTACTTATCAGGAAGTTCTTTTCTTTTTTAATTCCTTTTCTGTCTGACCACAGTGCTCTCTGCTGACACCTCTGTCTGTGTCAGGAACTGTCCAGAGCCAGAGCAAATCCCCATAGCAAACCTCTCCTGCTCTGGACAGTTCCTGACACGGACAGAGGTGTCAGCATAGAGCACTGTGGTCAGACAGAAAAGAAATTCAAAAAGAAAAAAAAAACTTCCTCTGAAGCGTACAGCAGCTGATAAGTGCTTGAAGGATTAACATTTTCTAAAAAGAAGTAAATTACAAATCTGGTTCAAATTATTAAGATTTATAGCACCGGCGCAGTGATGAATATACAAGCAGCTAAGATACCACTGGGTGCGTCCCTGATTTTCCACCCCAAATGTTGGATAAACTATCAATAAAAAAAAAAAAAAGTAGTGTACCAGCGCTAATGGGGATATAGAACATAAGTATTACTTGGTTTTGAAGAATAGGTTCATATGAGGTTCATATAAGGCATGTGACAGACCATGTTCACTACGAGTGTATGCCGTGATTTAGCTTAATAGTGATGTGTTAATGATTGTTCACAGCCCTAATATATACCACAATGATATAATGATAACGGATATGTCCAAAGTAAAGTGGACTGTACGACCACTCGGTATGTCTGTACCACTCAAAAGGTTACTGTATCAAATGCAGTTGATGTCAAGAAGAAAATACTAAGTAGCGACCTATAATATCACGTTGATTACAATTGTTGGTGTGTGATGATAGGGCTATTGTCCGCAGCACTCACAGTGCGTTTCTGCACTCGTATTTCCACAAGGTAAAAGTAGTATAAGTATGACTCCCAAAGAAGTTTCATCGTACCTCCGGGTTCAGCTGCGTCCTTTCCCGATTCCTCCGGAGGGTGCGTTAATGTTGCTGTGCTCGATGTAGTCCAGGGTATGTGACCAGGAGCCGAATGCCGGGAGAACTACTCCGGCCGGAAGTGTCTCACCGGCTACCGTGGTCTGGTGATGCTGAACTGAAGTGACGTCACTTACTGCAGCGGCCTAGGGCCAAAAAGGTAGTGAGATCTGACGCGTTTCGGAAAGCCCGCTTTCCTTTCTCAAAGGCCGCTGCAGTAAGTGACGTCACTTAGCAATTTGCGGGCTTCAGTTCAGCATCACCAGACCACGGTAGCCAGCCGGTGAGACACTTCCGGCCGGAGTAGTTCTCCCGGCGTTCGGCTCCTGGTCACATACCCTGGACTACATCGAGCACAGCAACATTAACGCACCCTCCAGAGAAATCAAGAAAGGACGCAGCTGAACCCGGAGGTACGATAAAACTTCTTTGGGAGTCATACTTATACTACTTTTACCTTGTGGAAATACGAGTGCAGAAACGCTCTGTGAGTGCTGCGGACAATAGCCCTATCATCACACACCAACAATTGTAATCAACGTGATATTATAGGTCGCTACTTAGTATTTTCTTCTTGACATCAACTGCCTTTGATACAGTAACCTTTTGAGTGGTACAGACATACCGAGTGGTCGTACAGTCCACTTTACTTTGGACATATCCGTTATCATTATATCATTGTGGTATATATTAGGGCTGTGAACAATCATTAACACATCACTATTAAGCTAAATCACGGCATACACTCGTAGTGAACATGGTCTGTCACATGCCTTATATGAACCTATTCTTCAAAACCAAGTAATACTTATGTTCTATATCCCCATTAGCGCTGGTACACTACTTTTTTATTGATAAATTACAAATCTGTTTCATTTTCTGGTACCAGTTGATTTAAAACCAAATTATTAGTACCCCTTTAAAGGATTTTCTTATAAGTCAATGAAGTCAGTGACAATTTCGATCAGTCATATAATGGCTCAATACACACTTGTGGCGTGCCGGAATGTCAAGTAAGAACAGCACCAATGCAGTGTTCGCAACAAGGGTGCCTCCGGCTGTTGCAAAACTACAACTTTCAGCATGCCCGGACAACCGACGGCTGTCCGGGCATGCTGAAAGTTGTAGTTTTGAAACAGCTGGAGGCACCCTGGCCTAATGTTTCCCACTGCGGTAGATCCGGTATGAAATTCGCAGCTTACTTTGTAAGACTCTTGAGGAGCAGGAACAAGATCTGATAAACACTGTATACAGGTTCTGTGCAAATGCTTTGGCTGAAATATACTCCAACAAATAACTAGGTCAGTGGCGTCCAAATACTTTCATGATCAGGACTACGCCCATGTTGAAATCACTTGGCCCCGATGTGCATACTGACAAGAAAAATGATATCAAACCAAAAGAGGGCTGGAAAGCAAAACAGGAAGGGCAGGGGGAATGCGGTAATATCACACGCAGAAGATAGATTACCAGGTTAATATAAGGGAGCTGTAGAAACAGCAATTCCCTTCCGTATTTCTATTCTAAGAATCGCAATCCTAAGGGGCAGGAGCGATCCAATAAGAGTGAAAGAAACATATGGTGGGGAAGGAAACACTGCAGCGCTTCTTTGCCGTGCAACCAAGATGGCAAAGAGGAGCATCGCGTAAGGATTAGGGATCGACCAATTATCGGTTTGGCCGATATTATCGATTTTGGACGTTATCGGTATCGGCAATTACCTTGCCGATAATGCCCCCCCCCCCAACAATCCTCCACTATGGGGAGGGGGATGGCTATATGAAATGAGGGGAATGGCTATATAAATTTCATATAGCAGCCCCCCATATAACCGTGCCCTCCTCACATAGCCATCCCCCCCTTCCCCTCACATAGCCCTCCCCTCATATAGCCATCCGCCCTCCCCTCACATAGCCCTCCCCTCATATAGCCATCCCCCCCCTCCCCTCATATAGCCATCCCCCCCCCCCTCCCCTCATATAGCTCCCCCCCCCCTCCCCTCATATAGCCATCCCCCCCCCTCCCCTCATATAGCCATCCCCCCCCCTCCCCTCATATAGCCATCCCCCCCCTCCCCTCATATAGCCATCCCCCCCCCTCCCCTCATATAGCCATCCCCCCCCTCCCCTCATATAGCCATCCCCCCCCTCCCCTCATATAGCCATCCCCCCCCTCCCCTCATATAGCCATCCCCCTCCCCTCATATAGCCATCCCCCCTCCCCTCATATAGCCATCCCCCCTTCCCCTCACAAGAGCCTTACAGTCATTCCCCTCATTTCATATCATGAAATATGGGGAATGGCTATATGAAATGGGGGATTGGACATGACATTGGGGGTGATTTCACCATTTGTTTATTCTATCGTAATAGCAATATTTGCCTTCATAATTGCAACCGCACATTTTCCCCAAACTTTGCAGCCCTACTTCAGTGCATATCTGTGTTACAGGCTCTATTTGGAGCCTCATACACAAATTCTGCTTAACCCCTTAAGGACCAGGCCATTTTCCACCTTAGGACACGGCCATTTTTTGCACATCTGACCACTGTCACTTTAAACATGAATAACTCTGGAATGCTTTTAGTTATCATTCTGATTCAGAGATTGTTTTTTCGTGACATATTCTACTTTGACATAGTGGTAAAATTTTGTCCATACTTGTATCCTTTCTTGGTGAAAAATCCCAAAATTTGATGAAAAATTTGAAAATTTTGCATTTTTCTAACTTTGAAGCTCTCTGCTTGTAAGGAAAATGGATATTCAAAATATTTTTTTTTTTATTCACATATACAATATGTCTACTTTATGTTTGCATCATAAAATTGACAAGTTTTTACTTTTGGGCTTCAAAGTTCAGCAGCAATTTTCCAATTTTTCACAAAATTTCCAAACTCACAATTTTTCAGGGACCAGTTCAGGTAGAAGTGGATTTGAAGGGTCTTCATCTTAGAAATACCCCACAAATGACCCCATTATAAAAACTGCACCGCCCAAAGTATTTAAAATGATATTCAGTAAGTGTTTTAACCCTTTAGGTGTTTCACAGGAATAGCAGCAAAGTGAAGGAGAAAATTCACAATCTTCATTTTTTACACTCGCATGTTCTTGTAGACCCAATTTTTGAATTTTTACAAGGGGTAAAAGGAGAAAATGTATACTTATTTTTGTAGCCCAATTTCTCTCGAGTAAGCACATACCTCATATGTCTATGTAAAGTGTTCGGTGGGCGCAGTAGAGGGCTCAGAAGCGAAGGAGCGACAATGGGATTTTGGAGAGTACGTTTTTCTGAAATGGTTTTTGGGGGGCATGTTGCATTTAGGAAGCCCCTATGGTGCCAGAACAGCAAAGAAAAAAAAAAAAACCATGGCATACCATTTTGGAAACTAGACCCCTTAAGGAACGTAACAAGGAATAAAGTGAGCCTTAATATCCCACAGGTGTTTCACGACTTTTGCATACGTAAAAAAAAAAAAAAAAAAAAATGTAAAAAATTCACTAAAATGTGTGTTTCCCCCCCCCCCCCCCAAAAAAATTTCACATTTTTTCAAGGGTTAATAGCAGAGAATACCCCACAAAATTTGTAACCCCATTTCTTCTGAGTATGAAGGTACCCCATAAGTTGACCTAAAGTGCACTACGGGCGAACTACAATGCTCCGAAAAGGAGTCATTTGAGAGCAAATTTTGCTCGGGGGACATGTCGCATTTAGGAAGCCCCTATGGTGCCAGGACAGCAAAATAACCCCCCATGACATACCATTTTGGAAACTAGACCCCTTGAGGAACATAACAAGGGGTACAGTGAGCATTTACCCCCCACTGGTGTGTCAGATCTTTGGAACAGTGGGCTGTACGAAATTTTTTTATTTGCACAGCCCACTGTTCCAAAGATCTGTCAGACACTAGTGGGGGGTATATTCTCACTGCACCCCTCATTACAATCCGTGAGGAGTGTAGTTTCCGAAATGGGGTCACGTGGGTTTTTTTTTTTTTTGCGTTTGTCAAAACTGCTGTAACAATCAGCCACCCCTGTGCAAATCACCTCAAATGTACATGGCGCACTCTCCCTTCTGGGCCTTGTTGTGCGCCCCCAGAGCACTTTGTGCCCACATATAGGGTATCTCCGTAGTCGGGAGAAATTGCATTAAAAATTTTGGGGGGCTTTTTTCCCTTTTACCTCTTGTCAAAATGAAAAGTATAGGGCAACATCAGCATGTTGTTGTAAAAAAATTTTTTTTTTACACTAACATGCAGGTGTAGACCCCCACTTCACCTTTTCATAAGGGGTTAAAGGAGAAAAAGCCCCCCAAAATTTGTTAGGCAATTTCTCCCGAGTACGGCGATACCCCGTATGTGACCCTAAACTGTTGCCTTGAAATACGACAGGGCTCAAAAGTGAGAGAGCGCCATGCGCATTTGAGGCCTGAATTAGGGATTTGCATAGGGGTGGACATAGGGGTATTCTACGCCAGTGATTCCCAAACAGGGTGCCTCCAGCTGTTGCAAAACTCCCAGCATGCTTGTACAGTCAACAGCTGTCAGGCAATACTGGATGTTGCTGTTTTGCCACAGCTGGAGGCTCCATTTTGGAAACAGTGGCGTACCAGACGTTTTTCATTTTTATTGGGGAGGGGAGGGGGGCTGTCTAGGAGTATGTGTATATGTAGTGTTTTTTACTTTTTATTTTATCTTGTGTTAGTGTAGTGTAGTGTTTTTAGGGTACAGTCACACGGGCGGGGGATTACAGCGAGTTTCCCGCTGAGAGTTTGAGCTGCCGCGCAAATTTTGCTGCATCGCAAACTTGCAGCCTGATACTCACTGTAAGCCCCCTGCCGATGTGAATGTACCCTGTACGGGGGGGGGGACCTCCAGCTGTTGCAAAACTACAACTCCCAGCATGTACAGTCTATCAGTGCATGCTGGTAGTTATAGTTTTGCAACAGCTGGAGGCACACGGGTTGGGAAACACTGAGTTAGGAAACAGACAATGTTTCCCAACCAGTGTGCCTCCAGTTGTTGCAAAACCACTACTCCCAAACATTCTCAGGCATGCTGGAAGTAGTAGTTCGGCAACATCTTTAGAGCCAAATGTTGCCGAACTACAACTCCCAGCATGCTTGGAGTTGTAGTTTTGCAACATCTGGAGGACTACAGTTTGCAGACCACTAATACAGTGGTTCCCAATCTGTGCCCTTCCAGATGTTGCAAAACTACAACTCCCAGTATGTCAAAACTGTCCAGGCATGCTGGGAGTTGTAGTTCTGCAACATCTGAAGGGCCAGATGTTACAGAACTACAACTTCCAGCATGCCTGGACAGTAAGGGCATGCTGAGGATGTGTAGTTTTGCAACATCTGGAAGGATACAGTGGTCTCCAAACTGTGGACCTCCAGATGTTGCAAAACTGCAACTCCCAGCATGCCCAGACGTCAAGGGCTGTCTGGGCATGCTGGGAGTTGTAGTATACAGGGTCCCATTACAGCAATGCATGTCGCTTTACGGCGATGTGCATTGCTGTAAAGGGCCCGACTGCGACTGAAGAGGAACTCACCTGTCGCCGCCTTCATTGCCAGGATCCGGGTCTTCAGGGACAAGGTAAGTACCGGGGCCGGGCCCCAGCACTCCCCCGTCCCCCGCCGCATCCTCTGGTCTTCCTCCTGTCCTCTCCGGACTTCCAGGGGCCAGGCAGGGCGGGAGGAAGTAACCGCATCCCCCCCCCGATTGGTCGGATAGCTAACAGACAGATCGCAGGGGATAGGAGGAGGTGGCAGGCTTGCCCATAATGCCCAAATTCGTGATTATCGGCCGATAATATCGGCCAAACCGATAGTCGGTCGATCCCTACTTCAAACCAATGTGAACAGGGCCTAAGCTGTTACCAGGCTCCAGTCAGTGGTTTAACTACTAAAGAAAAATGGTATCAGGCAGCTGAAATCCAACATGTCCAATCCTTACCAATGGCAGATGATCACAGACAACTGGTGCTTATTGCTTTGTTCTTATTATAGTACAAAAAAAAACATTTGCCCATAAATCTTTGTATACAATTGGCTCTCTACATACACAGCCTGTGTGATTCTCCCCTCTCTATCTACAGCCTGTGTGATTCTCCCCTCTCTATCTACAGCCTGTGTGATTCTCCCCTCTCTATCTACAGCCTGTGTGATTCTCCCCTCTCTATCTACAGCCTGTGTGATTCTCCCCTCTCTATCTACAGCCTGTGTGATTCTCCCCTCTCTATCTACAGCCTGTGTGATTCTCCCCTCTCTATCTACAGCCTGTGTGATTCTCCCCTGCAGACTGCCTTGTATCTCCTCTCTATCTACAGCCTGTGTGATTCTCCCCTCTCTATCTACAGCCTGTGTGATTCTCCCCTCTCTATCTACAGCCTGTGTGATTCTCCCCTCTCTATCTACAGCCTGTGTGATTCTCCCCTCTCTATCTACAGCCTGTGTGATTCTCCCCTCTCTATCTACAGCCTGTGTGATTCTCCCCTCTCTATCTACAGCCTGTGTGATTCTCCCCTCTCTATCTACAGCCTGTGTGATTCTCCCCTCTCTATCTACAGCCTGTATGATTCTCCCCTGCAGACTGCCTTGTATCTCCTCTCTATCTACAGCCTGTGTGAGCGCTCTATCAAGGAGAAATAAGGGAAATAATGCAAAACCTTATGCTCTTCTGCTTTCTCTTAAAAGGTGCCAATACATATTATGCTAAAGCTAAAGATGACTTAATGCTCCAGCTATTGCAAATCTACATCACCGAGCATTTGTCTGTCTGGGTATGCTGGGAGTTGTAGTTCTGCAACAGCTGAAGGCACATTGGTTGGAAAACACTAGTTTAAAGGGGTACTCCACTGGAAAACATTATTTTTTTTTAAACCAACTGGTGCCAGAAAGTTAAACAGATTTGTAAATGACTTGTATTTAAAAATCTTAAACCTGCCAGTTCTTCTCAGCTGCTGTATGCCCCACAGGAACTTCTTTTCTTTTCAAATTTCCTTTATGCCTGACCACAGTGCTTTATGCTGATATCTCTGACCATTTTAGTTACTGTCCAGAGCAGGAGCAAATCCCCATAGCAAACCTCTCCTGCTCTGGACAGTTCCTGACATGAACAGAGGTGTCAGCAGAGAACACTGTGGTCAGACAGAAAGGAAATAAAAAAGAAAAAAAGAACTTCCTGTGGAGCATACAGCAGCTTATAAGTACTGGAAGGATTAAGATTTTTAAATAGAAGTAATTTACAAATCTGTTTAACTTTCTGGCACCAGTAAAGCCTTTGGCTGTCCAGGCATGCTGGGAGTTATAGTTTTGCAACAGCTGGAGGCACCCTGGTTGGGAAACACGGATCTAAATGGTAGGGGGTT
Organism: Hyla sarda; assembly: GCF_029499605.1. Lineage (NCBI taxonomy): Eukaryota > Metazoa > Chordata > Amphibia > Anura > Hylidae > Hyla > Hyla sarda. The sequence continues at coordinate 40,008,465 of NC_079200.1, forward strand.
TCGAATAAAAACTATTTAGAAAATTGCTTTATTTTGCATTTTAGGAAAGAAACGAAAAAAAAAAATATTTAGTTTAATGGCTTTTAGCGGGTGTTAATTAAAAAGGATAGGTTGTTTTCTGTAAGTTACCTACACATAAAGGAACTACACAGACAGCAGTTTCTTCACGTTTACTGGAAAGAATGCAGAAGCAAACACAAAGAACAAATATAGTATGCAGACGACCTCTCACACAAATGTGGGGTTTATTACTTAGACCTGAAATCCGGGGGCTTTAAAGCATATTAACGTCCAACTGCACGCCTATCTGCTCAATAAGCGAGCTCATATAATCCACAGGATTACGGGATCCACTGCATATGCACAGCACACATGACAAGCTGCTCCAGACTGCAGGACAACAGGGAATGGACGTTCCTCAATCAGGTCGGGATAGTCACACGTAGCAGACATTTCTGGACTGACCCACTGGTGTCTATCGGGCTTACTGCATCTCCATTCGGATAAAGGAAACTCATTTTCAGTTGTAGAAATGTCTTCAGAGAATAGGCTGAAGCGAATTTACCTCTCTTGGCACTTTAAAAGGGGTACTCCGCTGGAAAAACTTTTTTTTTTTTAAAGGGTCACTCTCATTGAAATTTATTTTTGCTATTGCACTCCTATTGCACTGCTATTGGTAAATAAAAAAATCTTCTAATATATCTTGTTTAAAAAAAAATTAAGCTTTCTATGGTTTATTTGTGCTTAAAAAAGCTCAAGAGCACATTTCCCCCATCTTACACACAGACTTAGGACCGAGGTCCAAACACAGGAAGTGCAGCCTGAAGTGCTTAGGGGGGGGTGTCCAGCCTCATCCAATCATAGCTCCTCTCACACTTAACTGCCATATGCTGTTGGTTGGACACACACCCCCCTCAGCACTCCAGGCTGCACTTCCTGTGTTTGGGCTCCGGTCCTAAGTCTGTGTATAAGATGGGGGAAAATGTGCTCTTGAGCTTTTTTAAGCACAAATAAAACATAGAAAACTTCATTTTTTTAACCAAAGTATATTAGAAATATTTGTTATTTACCATAAGGAGTGAAATAGCAAAAATTAGTTTTAATGAGAGTGATCATTTAAATCAACTGGAGCCGGAAAGTAAAAACAGATTTGTAATTTACTTCTATTTAAAAATCTTTATACTTCCAGTACTTATCAGCTGCTGTATGCTACAGAGGAAGTGCTTTTCTTTTTAAATTTATTTTCTATCTGACCACAGTGCTCTCTGCTGACACCTCTGTTAATTTTAGGAACTTTCCAGAGCAGGAGAGGTTTGCTATGGGGATTTGCTCCTACTCTGGACTGTTCCTGACATGGACAGAGATTTCAGCAGAGAGCACTGTGGTCAGACCGAAAATAAATTCCTGTGGAGCATATAGCAGCTGATAAGTACTGGAAGGATTAAAAGGGTACTCTGGTGGAAAACTTTTTTTTTTTTATCAATTGGTGCCAGAAAGTTTAACAGATTTGTAAATTACTGATATTATAAAATCTTAATCCTTCCAGTACTTATTAGCTGCTGAATACTACTGAGAAAATTATTTTCTTTTTGGTACACAGAGCTCTTTGCTGACATCATGAGCACAGTGCTCTCTGCTGACATCTCTGTCCATTTTAGGAACTGTCCAGAGCAGCATATGTTTTCTATGGGTATTTTCTCCTACTCTGGACAGTTCTTAAAATGGACAGAGATGTCAGCAGAGAGCACTGTGGTCATGATGTCATCAGAGAGTTCTGTGTTCCAAAAAGAAAAGAATTTCCTCTTTAGTATTCAGCAGCTAGTAAGTACTGAAAGGATTAAGATTTTTTAATAGAATTCATTTACAAATCTGTTTAACTTTCTGGCAGCAGTTGATTTTAAAAAAAACAGTGTTTTCCAGTGGAGTACCCCTTTAACATGTAGAACCTTTGTCAGTATTTTTAGCCAGAACCAGAAGAGAAGCACATCTTTTTCATCATACCCCTTCGCTCTGAAGGCTCTACGTCGGGTCTTTGCTTACAAATGCTTCTATGTGAAAGTGGCCTTAGGGCACCTCCACCACCGTTCTGAAGCAACATTTTAATGGAGTTTTTAAGCCAATGTCAGGAGTGCATAACTAAGGGGAATTATAAAAATAATAATAACTCAATCTTGCTTTGGCTTTAAAACATGTATGCACCCTGAAATGACAGTAACAATGACAACTTGTGTTATAGAGGAGACGCTTGCTGCATTTCATACTTAAAATACCAAGTGAGCAGCACAAATTCCTTAAACAGTCATAACCCAGTCCACATAAAGACAGAAGCCTGAGGACATGACAAGTACAAATTGTTAGGTGCCAGGGTCCTCTTCTCAAGAATGAAGTGCAGGTTCCTACAAGGGGAATCTTCCCTTCTGAAGCAACCTTACATTATATGTAGACAACATTTGCCACAGCGCTGTACAGGAGATCGTCATTGTCCCCACTGGAGCTCACAATCTAAATGAACTCTCCTAACCTATCCGTATGTGTTGGAGGAGTCCAGTACAGCTCTAGAAAACAAACAAGAACATACAAACTCCTTGCAGATGTTTTAATCCAAAAGGAGAAGAAAAAAAATCAAGGCAAACTGTTCAAAAGTATTCCGGACACGTCAAAGGTTTAGATTGCACATGGTCTTGGTCCTGAGACCTGCTGCAACTGGAAGTTATAACACGGTGAAGAGCAGAGTACCGTGCTTCACTCCATGGCGGTTATTCAAATCCAAATCAGTTACTATAAACTTTAAAGGGGTTTTCCACCTTTATACATCTTATCCCCTATCTGATCGCAGGGGTCCCGCCGCTGGGGACCCCCACGATCTCGGTGCAGCCCCGGCATTCTGTGCAGGGCGCTGCCTCCGAGACGGGGATGTGATGTTACGCCACGCCCCCCTCCATTCATGTCTATGGGAGGGGTTGCCATGCCCCCTCCCATAGACATGAATGGAGGTGATGTGGCATTACATCACTAGGCACCCCTCACATAGACATGAATGGAGGGGGGGGTTGTGGCATGACGCCACTAGGCCCCCTTCACATAGACATGAATGGAGGGGGGTGTGGCATGACGTCACTAGGCCCCCTACCATAGACATGAATGGAGGGGGGGGTGGCATGCCGTCACTAGGCCCCTCTCACATAGACATGAATGGAGGGGGGGGTTGTGGCATGACGCCACTAGGCCCCCCTCACATAGACATGAATGGAGGGGGGTTGTGGCATGACGTCACTAGGCCCCCTACCATAGACATGAATGAAGGGGGTGTGGTGTGACGTCAAGCCGGGGGCTTCACAGAGATAGCGGGGGTCCCCAGCAGTGGGACCCCTGCGATCATAAAGCTTATCCCCTATCCTTTGGATAGGGTATAAGATGTATAAAGCTGGAATACCCCTTTAACCCCTTGAGGACTGGGTGTTTTCATTTTTGCACTTTCATTTTTTCCGACTCCCTTTTCAATAATCATAACACTCCCAATTTCTCCCCTACAGCTCGTTTTTTACGCCACCAATTGTACTTTGTAATGACATCAATCATTTCATCATATTTCATCTACGGAGAAACCAAAAAAAAATTTGTAACTTTTAGACACCGTGCACTTTTTAATAAAAATGACAATCTTTATTCTGTGAGTCCATAAGATTACAACAATATTAACTTTATATAGGTTTTATTTCATTTTACTACTTAAAAAAAAAAAAAAAAAATATTATAACTTTTTGTACTTAAATTAGTATGTTTAAAATTGTCCTCTTCTGACCCCCATAACTCTTTGGGACCCCTCAAATGGGTCCTGATCAGCTGTCATGCCCCCTCCCATATACTTGCATTGAGGGGGTGGAGCTGGGTGTGATGTCATGAGGGGGCGGGGCTATGGCGTCAGGAGCTCCCAGCACCAGCTCTAGCGTTCGGAACAGTTTGTTCCAAATGCTGAGCAACGGAGTACCCCTTTAAGAGAACAATTTCTCTACTTGAAAATTCCGAAGTGTGAATGGGCCCTTACACTTTAAAACAGACATTAGTGTACACACACAATATTATGTTTGTAATTCTTAAAGGAAATCTGTCATCGGCATCACCCGCACTAACCTGTCATACAGGCTTGTAGTGCGGGTGATACTGATCAAAATGATACTTATGGCGTCCCGAACAGTCACTCAGTTCCGCCGTAATTAATCTTTGTCGGTATATGCAAATTAGTTGCTTGGGACATGGAGGGGGGCGGAGCTACAAACCCTGCTCCAGGCACTGTGACGTTATCTTCGCCGAGTGGGCTGCGCCAGGCTCCTCCATATTCTTAATCCCTCTCCCTGCTCGCCCGGCCTGTACTGCGCATGCGCCGCTTCCTGGGTACACCTGGAAGCGGCGTTTGGCTGAGATCGGCTCCTGGGAAAGATGACGTCACAGTGCCTGTAGCAGGGACCCAAGCTTTTCCCATGCCCCAAGCAACTAATTTGCATATGCCAGAAAAGATGCATTACGGCGGAACGGAGTAATGGTTCAAGACGCCATAAGTATCATTTTGATCAGTATCACCAGCATTACAAGCCTGTATGACAGGTTAGTGCGGGTGATGCTGATGATAGATTTCCTTTAATGCCATTAAAATGAATGACTTCACCCAGAAAACAGACTTAAAAAAAAAAAAAAATTATAAAAATTGTTTTTCTGGACTTTTTTTTTTTTTTTTACTGTTAAAAAACAAACAAAAAATTCCTAACCACTAACCACTCCGCTCCGCTCCATTCTGAGCAGTTTCCCAATATTTTATTCCACCACTTTCTGCTATTTCAGGAGCAATTCCGCATGTTGTTTTACTAGGACAAATACAAAACAAAAAATACATACCGAGATGCTGAATGTCATCATTTCCCGAAATACGTACAGATATGGGATTAGAAAAACAAATCACAGGGCAGATGTGACAAATTCAGGAGTGTAAGAAAGCTGGGTTTTATTTTACGGGGAATGTATAGTAAATTGATAGTTTGTTATTGCGGTTATTAGGTATGCATTCACTAAAGCAGTTGTCTCCAACACTCTGGACCGCCAGATGTTGCAGAACTACAACTCCCAGCATATCCGGACAGCCGTTGGCTGTCCGGGTATGCTGGGAGTTGTAGTTCTGCAACTCTAGCAGTCCACAGTTTGGAGAGCACTGCTCTAGAGTATGGTTTTGGAATTTGCCAGGCAGCATTCTTCTCATGTCCCTCTTTATAGATGTCCACAGACCAGTGAAGAACGAGCCGTATGGTTCACCATGAAGCTGGAGGAGTATACGTATATGCCACAGTCCATTGCACTGCAGTACAGTGATCAATCAACTTACAATGGCCTCAACATACAATAGTTTCAACATTGTACTACTACCAACCAACCAGAATGGGCATTTCAATGGTAAGACACCTGTATTACTGAAGTGCATGCACTGACTGGTGTCTGGTAGCGCCCCCTACAGTACAGGGAGGTATTACATGTTCTGTACTCTTTACCTGTACCAGGATTAGCTGCTCCTTTGGACACCAGGTGAGGGCGGCTCCATTACTTTTTTAGGACACTGTGTACTGTACAGGACCCTGAAGAAGCTCCTGTCCTCTACATAGACAGTGATTACAGCTCCCAGCAGATCTTTCTTACTTTTATATGGAAGGATTTGCTTTATCTATATTAGATATCTACTTAGTTTTCCTTAATCCTAATTTTTTCCTATTTTTGTATGGCATTTTGGTGGCTTCAGAACCAATGACCAGGTTTCCATAGAGTTATGGTTTCACCATACAATGGTCGTCCTGGAACCTATTAGGGAGCACTGTATATGATAGTTACTCCAGGTGGAGTAACATACAGAAGAGAGAGCTTACGGTACATGTCATCAGGAGCTCTTGTGACATTCATTTACTTGACAAGCCAAAAGCACAAAACTATTACTGGTAAAGGGGACATACCCGCGAACAGCTGAGGGTTAGCTCCTCAAATAGAAGCAAAACGGGCACCTGGAGCCAAGCGAATGTGTATTATTTTAACACATGAGCTGCCACTCTACAGATGTAGCTGTCTGCAGTGAGAGACAGCTGATGTATTCTCTGAACAGCGCGGGTAATGTGCAATGTGGACAAAAACTTAGGGGTTTTCAACATGTCTGCACATTGTTTAAAGGTAAAACCCAAAAACATGTATTACATAATTACTGTATAGTAAAAACTATACAGTAATATGGTAAAACTGCAAAAAACGTATGCGCTATTGTCACATATTTTCATCCACGCAGCACACTGCTGGTGATATGGTACGTCTGTATTGCGCCACAAGTCCTGCAGGATGAATGACCCAAAATAACATCCTAGATATATACAACAATGTTGGTACTGTTCATTATAGGTACAGTCTGGTCTGGACAGGTCACTAATACCAATGCTAGCCTGTCTGACTTTACCCTTAGATAGGTGTAGCCTTTACATCTTATCCCCTATCCAAAGGAAAGGTGATAAGATGCCTTATCGTGGGGGGTCCCATCGCTGGGAACCCCCGCGATCTCTCCTGCAGGGGCCGGAGTATCACGATGTCACGGCCGATACTCCGGCCCCTGTATTGCCCATCATCAGGCACGGAGTGAAGTTCTCTCCATGCAGCAGATAACAGGGGGTGCTGCAGAAGAGATCGCAGGGGGGTCCCAGCGCTCAGACATTTTATCCGCTATCCTTTGGATAGGGGATAACATGTCTAGGGGAGGAGTACCGCTTTAAAAAGGAGTGATCCAATATAACAAAATGTATCCCCTATCTGCAGGAGTGTCAGATCGACCACTGGGACCCCCATGATATCCCGTGTGGCACCCAGCTCTCCACATGAATGGAGGTGTGTTGACTACAGCACAAAGCTGTGGCCGAAAAGCCCCCTTCGTGTATCTGTATGGGAGACAACCAAATGCTGTATCTCCGACTCTCCCATAAAGATGCATGGAGGGGGCTTGTCGGCCACAGCTTTGGGCTGTAGTCTACACACCTCCATTCATGTGGAGAGCTGGGGGCCACAAGGGATATCATTGGGGGGTCTCAGTGGTCAGACGCCCAGCAATCTCACACTTATCCTCTATCCTGTGGACTGGCAATAAGTTATGTTCTACTGAATAACTCCTTTAAATAGGTAATAGTTATATTTATAGACACCTCATCGCCATATCTGTCTAGGACACCCAGTGGATACTCCATCCACCACATACGGATAAATCCTAATACACAGATATGTTAAACATTTTCATCAGTCTCACATTAAGACCCTCACGATCTCTAGATCAGAGACTCAAGAGAACTGTGCGGCTGTGTGCTTCCCTTCCTGGACTACTGCTCTATCCAACTCATTGCAGGAGACTGGATCCATAGACTTACAAAGGAGCCATCTACAGCAATGAGTCAGACAGTGCAGTCTATGGGAGGGGGTGTGACAGCCGTTATGCCCCCTCCCATACACTTGCATTGAGGGGCCATGACGTCAAGAGGGGTGTGGTCAACCCCCGCAGCACGAAAACAGCGTTAGAAACATTTACTTCCGGACGCTGGCCAGTGGAGTACCCCTTTAAGGGTGACACATCGCAGCAAGCACCGATGATAATTACAGGTGGGGCTAAAACTTTCTGGTTTAGGCTATGTTCAGACAGCGAAATGTCTGCGGAATTAATGGGATTCTGCTGCACTGTTCACACAGTGGAATTTCCGCAGCAGATGTTTCTGCCGCAAAAATCCAAATTCCGGTGTTTGCAAAGAAAAAAAAAATAGACCATTTTTCTTTTTGCGGATTTCTCTCAGAAATGCATTGCCATCTATGAGACAGCGCATTTCTGTGCGGTCCTAGTGCCCGCTGGATTAATCCAATGTGCGGAATGTCTTCACGTGTTTTCCGTGAGAAGTTTCCTCACAAATTACGCCGGGTGAACATGGCCTTAAGCAGTGGCAGCCAAGGGGCAGCCCAGTTATCAGTGAATTGCAAGCTCTAGCCACAACCAGTAGCCTTCTAAGGGCCCATCCACAGTGCGGATATTCTGCCTGTGAAATTCTGGTTAAGTAGAGTCCCAACATTTTCAATGGGATTCTGATCCTCTGTTCAGACTGCGGAATCGCCAAAAGCAGAATTCCGCTGAGGGAAAGTACATCACACAAAGAATTAATGTTAATTCTTTGGGTAGAATTCCGCCGGGACTGCATAGCAGAGTATGGACATTGCAAGCAGACATTCAGCCACCATACACAATCGATAGTCGGCAATAATCTAATGGTCAGCTTTAGGTTCTGTTCACATCAAAGCATATAATTGTACATTGCACATGCTTGGTTCTAGCCGGAAATAAACAACTCCCTCTTGACTGCAAGAGTATGTTCACACAGCATGGGATTCCGCTGCACTGTTCACACAGCATGGGATTGCGCTGCACTGTTCACACAGCATGGGATTGCGCTGCACTGTTCACACAGCATGGGATTGCGCTGCACTGTTCACACAGCATGGGATTGCGCTGCACTGTTCACACAGCATGGGATTGCGCTGCACTGTTCACACAGCATGGGATTGCGCTGCACTGTTCACACAGCATGGGATTGCGCTGCACTGTTCACACAGCATGGGATTGCGCTGCACTGTTCACACAGCATGGGATTGCGCTGCACTGTTCACACAGCATGGGATTGCGCTGCACTGTTCACACAGCATGGGATTGCGCTGCACTGTTCACACAGCATGGGATTGCGCTGCACTGTTCACACAGCATGGGATTGCGCTGCACTGTTCACACAGCATGGGATTGCGCTGCACTGTTCACACAGCATGGGATTGCGCTGCACTGTTCACACAGCATGGGATTGCGCTGCACTGTTCACACAGCATGGGATTGCGCTGCACTGTTCACACAGCATGGGATTGCGCTGCACTGTTCACACAGCATGGGATTGCGCTGCACTGTTCACACAGCATGGGATTGCGCTGCACTGTTCACACAGCATGGGATTGCGCTGCACTGTTCACACAGCATGGGATTGCGCTGCACTGTTCACACAGCATGGGATTGCGCTGCACTGTTCACACAGCATGGGATTGCGCTGCACTGTTCACACAGCATGGGATTGCGCTGCACTGTTCACACAGCATGGGATTGCGCTGCACTGTTCACACAGCATGGGATTGCGCTGCACTGTTCACACAGCATGGGATTGCGCTGCACTGTTCACACAGCATGGGATTGCGCTGCACTGTTCACACAGCATGGGATTGCGCTGCACTGTTCACACAGCATGGGATTGCGCTGCACTGTTCACACAGCATGGGATTCCGCTGCACTGTTCACACAGCATGGGATTCCGCTGCACTGTTCACACAGCATGGGATTCCGCTGCACTGTTCACACAAAGGAATTTTCACAGCAGATGTTTCTGCTGCGCAAATCCCAATTCCGTCGTCTGCAAAAAGACTACACTTATCTATTCTTTTTGTGGATTTCACTCGGAAATGCATCAGTCTATGACAGCGCATTTCGGAGTGGTCCTAAAGCCTGCCGGATTCTTCAAGTATGTTCGAGGGTTGGCCACCCGCTTACAACCAGATCTCCATAGACCACAATGGGCCTATTGGTTTGAATGGGCCAAATTACACAGCATTATAGGTTCAGCCTCTATACTTCAACACACAAACAGTACCAATGTAGCATAGGGCTAGGCGGTATGGCCAAATATGTGTATCGCTGTATTTTTCTAACTTACGGCAGTTCCACGGTATAGAACGGTATCCCCCTCCCTCAAAATTTATAATTAGCCCAACGCTGCACCCATCGGGGTAAATACTCACATGTCACCCGCAAGCGCTGCCTCCGGGTCCTCCTGTTTGTTGCAGCCGCCGGCGCTGAAACTATATTGTGCGGTATCCCTATACCTGGGCTGCAAAAGGTAAACAAAATAAAACTAACGCATGTTCTGACATCGGCCTTACGCTGGGGACGTGAACGTCGGACAGCCGTCAGCCTATCACCGGCAGCAGCGATGTTCCGCCTCGGCCGGTGATAGGCTGAGCCCACTGTCATGTAAGATTCTTCTTAAATGACAGTGTGCTCAACCTATCACCGGCCGAGGCGGAACATCACTGCGGCCAGTGATAGGCTGACGGCTTTCCGACGTTCCATTCCCTGGGAAGCAGGTCCGGACCGACGGGGAAGGTGAGTTAAAGTTTATTTTGTTTACCTTTTGCAGCCCGGGCATAGGGATACAGTATAGAGCAGTGGTCTTCAACCTGCGGACCTCCAGATGTTGCAAAACTACAACTCCCAGCATGCCCGGACAGCCAACGGCTGTCCGGGCATGCTGTGAGTTGTAGTTCTGCAACATCTAGAGGCTGAAGACAACTGGTATAGAGTGTCAGCGCCGGCGGCCGCTACAGACAGGAGGACGAGGAGGGCAGCGCTTGCAGGTGACATTTGTGAGTAGTAGTGCTGGGCTGATAATTAATTGGGGGGGGGGGGCAGAACAGCGCTCGCAGGTCACATATGATTAGTTCCCCGATGGGGACAGTGCTGCGCTGGGCTGATAATTCATTCATTCCCGAGGGAGAGGGGCCAAACCGGTATTGCGGTATGGGGATAAATTCATATCGTGCAGCACAAAAATTTCGGTATTCGTCATGAACTGGTATACTGCCCAGCCCTAATGCAGCAGACCATGGAGGCTGACGTCATATTCTGCCCCCAATGGCCTCTAGTCTCCCCAAAATTCAAAATTTGAAAATGTATTCTGTGTATATAAAAGAAGACATACTTGAAAACTGTAACAAAGACCTGACGAACGAAGGAGCCCTTCCGAAACGCGTCGTCTGCACCTGTATTATACTATAATAAAAAGTACCGAAACTGTACAGCTGACTCCCGTGTCATCACCGGTGAAGCGCTACCTGACAAAGTTGGATTTTTCACTGGAAGGAAAGGAAACCCCTGCCAGGATTTCCACCTTTCCACATCTGTCCTCCTGCATTCTACACAGTCCCCAACAGGACCGATGGTCGGCTGCTCCTCGGAGACCTGCTTAATGCACTTATTAGTGTTGTCCCTGTAATAGCGCAACCTGCAGAGGTGAGCAGGTACATCTTTATCTCTGATAATCTGCACTATATAGCGCCATCTCTATTTCTCTTTTTTCTGCAATCTCCAATTCCGAAGGTTATCTAAAACAGAGGTACGCGAGACATTCAGCAAACATTCATTCCGGGGAGAGAACGTTTTGGCATGTTAAAATATTTTGTGCCCAATCTTTTACTCTCAAAAGAGTTAAGTCACCGGCAGATGAGTCTGGGAGCTTATTCTCTTCCGAGCACACATGCATGCTCAGCGGAGCATACGTGTATGGAAAAGACAGGAGGAATAGCTGTCAGCCAAAAGAGTGACTGCTACTGAGAGCATATGGCCATCACAAGGCCCAAATCTTATACACCTCAGTAATATAGCTTCCAGTGCATAAGCTTTACATTTAATACAAAAACAGGAACTTGAGTTGATTTCTCTGCGCCACCATAATGGAAGTAATGTTAGGTAGTTGTCCCAAATATGTTACAACTGCATGAAGCTGTTTTATAGAAGTCCTTATATTAGATGGGCTCCTACATTTTTGGCTGCTAACCAACAATTATTGTCAGATTGCACTAAAATTCTCAACTGTGCCAATATTTTTAGTTACTACGATCAGGAGGATTTGTTTATAGCACGAGAAGATGTTCTACGATAAGAAACCATGAAGACAAAAGATCATATAGAATGGATGTATTTGCATCTGTCAGAATATGAAAAGAAAGGCAAATATACTCACACTGCAGAGCTTGGGGCACGCATCACACCTGCCCTATATAATCACAGGAAATAAAACTCTAAAAATAGTAAACTATATAGTAGCAGCATGTCAGCTCTGTGCACCGACAGCAATGAGCTGAGACAGAGCCGGCATGTCGTGTCCTCTGAGAAGTTTTGTTTACAAGGCAAGATTCCCAGGAACAGAAGGACAAGAGGACCAGAGACTGATGAGGAGATGACAGCAAGAGAATGGCAAACCATAAAGGGGTGGAAATGTAATTTTTTATATATATTATATATATATATATATATATATATATATATATATATATATATATATATATATATATATCTCTATCTCAACTGGTGCCAGAAAGTTATACAGATTTGTAAATCACTTCTATCAAAAAATCTTAATCCTTCCAGTAGTTATTAGCTGCTGAATACTACAGAGGAAAATAGTTTCTTTTTGGATTTCTTTTCTGCCTGACCACAGTGCTCTCTGCTGACACCTCTGTCCACATCAGGAACTGTCCAGAGTTTGCTATGGGGATTTGCTTCTGCTCTGTTCCTGACATGGACAGAGGTGTCAGCAGAGAGCACTGGGGACAAGACAGATAAGAAATGCAAAAAAGAAAAGAATTTCCTCTGTAGTAAACAGCAGCTGATAACTACTGGAAGGATTAAGATTTTTTTTTAATAGAAGTAATTTACAAATCTGTATAAGGCTGCTTTCACACTATGAAAAGTACCCGCTATATAACGCCCATTATAAAATAGCGGGCGATCGCGGGGTTAAACGGCCATTAGAAAAGCCCTAATGGACGTTAGAAAATCCCATTATAGTCTATGGGATTTTTCTAATAGCCGTTTTAACCCGTTATCGCCCATTATGAATAATGGACGTTATTTTGTGACAGAAGATAGTAACGGGAGAATTAGTGCATGCATTATTTCTTCCGCTCAATCGCCCGTCACAAAATAACATCCGTTATTAATAACGGGCGATAACAGGTTAAAACGGCTATTAGAAAAATCCCATAGACGATAATGGGATTTTCTAACGTCCGTTAGGGATTTTCTAATGGCTGTTTAACCCTGCGATCGCCAGCTTTTTTATAACAGACTTTATATAGAGGGTACTTTTCATAGTGTGAAAGAAGCCTAACTTTCTGGCACCAGTTGATATAAAAAATAAATAATAAATAAAAATAAATTAAGTTTTCCACCCCTTTATGGTTTGCCATTCTCTTGCTGTCGTCTCCTCACATCAGTCTCTGGTCCTCTTGTCCTTCTGTTCCTGGGAATTTTACCTTGTAAACAAAACTTCTCAGAGGACACGGCATGCCGGTGCATTGCCGTAGAATGAGATTTGCCTAGAATGAGATGGTCCGCCTCCATCACATCCTATTGGCTCACTCTTGTCACGTGACATATTTAAACGTCACGCATCGATGCGCACAGCAGTGTCAGTTTGGCTATCACAGGGAGAGGATCTCCTCTCCCTGTGATAACTGAAGCTGCACGGAGCTCTCATGGCCTCTGTGGCCCGACAGAAGTTCACACATGTACGCAGCTCATACGGCTGCCTCATATACACTTACTCTATTATTACATGTACTGTTGATCCACAGCGCTATCGGGATCCCGAGGGCACTGTGATCAGTGTGCGTCCCCGCGAGCGCCCCACGCCCGCAGCTCTACTCCCCATCCCCCGCAGCTCTACAGCTCTACTCCCCGTCCCCCGCAGCTGTACTCCCCGTCCCGTAAACGCTCAGGGAGCGGGGAACAGAAAGTAGAGCATCGGGCGCAGGTAAAATAGTACTGCGCATGCGCAGCACTACGCAAATAACTTAACCTGCGTCCGATGCTCTACTTTCTGTTCCCCGCTCCCTGAGCGTTAACGGGACGGGGAGTAGAGCTGCGGGAGATGGGGAGTAGAGCTGCGGGGGGCGGGGACGGGGAGTAGAGCTGCGGGGGGCGGGGACGGGGAGTAGAGCTGCGGGGGGGCGGGGACGGGAAGTAGAGCTGCGGGCGTGGGGCGCTTGCGGGGACGCACACTGATCACAGTGCCATCGGGATCCCGATAGCGCTGTGGATCAACAGTACATGTAATAATAGAGTTAATGTATATGAGCTGCGTACATGTGTGAACTTCTGTCGGGCCACAGAGCCCATGTGAGCTCCATGCAGCTTCAGCTATCACAGGGTGAGGAGATCCTCTCCCTGTGATAGCCAAACTGACACTGCTGTGCGCATCGATGCGTGACGTTTAAATATGTCACGTGACAAGAGAGAGCCAATAGGATGTGATGGAGGCGGACCATCTCATTCTATGGCAAATCTCATTCTACGGCAATGCACCGGCTCCGTCTCAGCTCGTTGCTGTCGGTGCACAGAGCTGACATGCTGCTACTATATAGTTTACTATTTTTAGGAAGGATTAATATTTTTTAATCGAAGTAATTTACAAATCTGTTTAACTTTCTGGCACCAGTTGATAAAAAAATAAAATAAAAATAAAAAAAGTGTTTTCCAGTGGAGTACCCCTTTAAAAGGGGCACTCCGGCGCAGCCCCCCGTTATAATCATTCCCTGGAGCATGTTTGCTCCAGGTCTGATTACTGGCGATCACAGGGGCCGGAGCATTGTAACGTCACTGTCCCGCCCCCGTGTGATGTCACGCTCCGCCCCCTCAATGCAAGCCTATGGGAGGGGGCGTGACAGCAGTTATAACTGGGTGCAAGATCACGGGGGTCCTCAGTGGCGGGACCCCCGCAATCAGGCATCTTATCCCCTATCCTTTGGATAGGGGATAAGATGTCTTAGCGCCGGAGTACACCTTTAACATGTAGAACTTCGGTCAGTATTTTTAGCCAGAACCAGAAGAGATGGACATCTTTTTCACCCTTCGCTCTGAAGGTTCTATGTCAGTTAATTTAAAAAAAAAAAAAAAAAAAAAAGTTAAATTCGTTTTCCACTGGAGTACCCCTTTTAAAGGCTAACGGGGAGAAAACAAACACAGAAACATGCTATGGTCTACAGCAGTGTTTCCCAAACAGAGGGCCTCCAGCTGTTGCAAAACTACAACGGGCATCCTGGGAGTTGTAGTTTTGCCACAGCTGGAGGCACCCTGTTTGGGAAACACTGGTCTACAGTGACGACAAGCATGACAAGAACATATTAGTAGTTAACAGAAGGAAACAAAAAAACGCTCATCGCATATGAAGTGCAGGAAGGGGTTACATTCTCCATATAGCAATATTAGATGTGTAATGTTATATCACTTAAAATGTTTCCTATATACATATCCTGAGGTCTAGGTTTGTAATCAACACATCATAAAGCCCGGTCATAGAGAAGGATATGAAGAACGTAACATGTGACATCTAGGAGGCAGGAATCCAATACAGAGACACCCCCCCCCCCCCCCCCCGACCTACGATGGCCCTGACATACGATTATTTCAACATACGATGGCCTCTCAGAGGCAGCATCAACATACGATGCTTTTGTATGTCGGGGCCATCGCATAAACGGCTATCCGGCAGCGCAGACTGCTTCAGCTGCCACCAGATAGCCGTTTACGGTGCCCCGTGTAGTCCGCTGATGATCACTTACCTGTCCTCGGAGCTCCGGCGCGTCCTCTTCCTCTACCAGTGGTCTTCAACCTGCGGACCTCCAGATGTTGCAAAACTACAACTCCCAGCATGCCCGGACAGCCGTTGGCTGTCCGGGCATGCTGGATGTTGTAGTTTTGCAACATCTGGAGGTCCGCAAGTTGTAGACCACTGTCCTATACTTTACATTGCACGGATTCCTCAACATACGATGGTTTCAACAAACGATGGTCCATTTGGAACGGATTACCATCGTATGTTGAGGGACCACTGTATAGGGCTAGGAGGTGGGTATTGTCAGGGCCATATTTACAGCTCTTGGCTCTTATGGTGCTTCCATAAAAGTCAGAATTTTCATGCCGATCTGTTCCAAATAAGCAGCAAAACCTTTGTTTTTGATTGACTGTAGATCAACCCCCCCCCCCCCTCAAGCTGGGTTCACACCACGTTTTTGCAATACAGTTCCCGTATACATTTTCAATTTGAAAACCGTACGGAATCGTATTGAAAACCGTATGTCAAAAGATGCTTCCGTTTTGCATCCTGTGCTGTTTTGTCCATTTTTTTTCCTGTACCCAAAACCGTAGCCTACCACGTTTTTTGGTCCGGGTGAAAAACTGTATGAAACCGTATACGTTCTCATTTAACATGGGAGTCAATGGGAACTGTACAGAACCGTATGTGCGTACTGTTCCATCCGGTTTGCACCATACAGTTTTTGACTTTGCACAGTAGTTTTTTTCCTTAGAATTTCAATCAAACAAGTGAAACTTTATTCGTAATGGAGTGAAAAGTTAAAACCGTATACGTTTTTTTTTCTTAAAAAACAGATGCAACCGGACATCATTTTTCAAACCGTATACGGGTTAAAATTTGTACACACGTTTTGATACAGTTTAGTCAGGTTTTTTTTTTTGGGGGGGGGGGGATCTGTTTTTCATCAAAACCCTGATACGGGAACTGTACTGCAAAAACGTGGTGTGCATGCAGCCTCAGTAAGGCTCTGTTAACATCCCATCATCTGATGGAAAAGAACTATGCAGCAAGCAGAGCTATTCTCCCCATGAGAGTGACACAAACCACCATGAGATCAGATAATCCTATCAGTGGAGACCAATGGGCACTGTAGGTGTCAGTCACATGACAGATCCAGCATTCTAGGTTTGTTCTGCTGTTACTAAAAACAAAAAGCAATGTGTGAACGAGTCTATAAACCAGTAGTTTTACCACAGCTGGAGTCACACTATTTGGGAAACACTGCTATAAAACACATAAACAACAGGAAATAACATCCACGTTATTTTACAGTCACTGGTCACAATTCTACTATATTTACTAATAATACTGTATGGGGAAAACTACTTTATAGGTCAGTGTGTGAGGAATGGACAAGAGGGATTCTGGGGGTCTGCAGGACAGATGATCTCAGGGGGATGCGGGACAAGGTGGATCCTGCATGGGCTGGGGGACAAGGAGGATAATGGGGGTGGACGGCAGTAGGAGGGGGGGGGGTGATGCAAGAAGAACCCCCATTAGCAGGGGGAATAAGGAGGGTAATTGAGGGGCTGGAGGACAAGGTGGGAAAAGGATCCCAATGAGCAGGTGGACAAGAAGGATTATGGGAGAGCTGGAGGACAGCGAGGATCATGATGGGGCTGGGGGGGGATCACAATAAGCAGAGGGGCAGGGAGGATGATGGTGGTGATGGGGGGCAAGAAGGATTAATGTGAGGCTGAGACAGAGGAGCCCCATGGACAGAGAGATAAGAAGGATCATGGTAGAGTAGGGGGGACAGAGGAGCCCAATGATCAGGGGGGACAGAGGAGCCCAATGATCAGGGGGGACAGAGGAGCCCAATGATCAGGGGGGACAGAGGAGCCCAATGATCAGGGGGGACAGAGGAGCCCAATGATCAGGGGGGACAGAGGAGCCCAATGATCAGGGGGGACAGAGGAGCCCAATGATCAGGGGGGACAGAGGAGCCCAATGATCAGGGGGGACAGAGGAGCCCAATGATCAGGGGGGACAGAGGAGCCCAATGATCAGGGGGGACAGAGGAGCCCAATGATCAGGGGGGACAGAGGAGCCCAATGATCAGGGGGACAAGGAGGGCCCAGGGTGGCTGTAGGCCACTATCTAGAATGGGGTTTCGGGTGATAGAAGACACGGACTGGGAGGGGGCTGGCACAGTAGGAGGAGCTAACAGGGAGCTGAGAGCCTGAGTTCATATAAGGTAACGCAAACACTGAGGTTCGGTAAGGACACAGAGATACGGAGCGCTGCCGGGACCCCGTACATACACAGGTGACGGGAGATGTGTGCACCCCGGCCGGATATTAGCGCTGCTCCGCACCGTACGATACACTCCCTACACTCACTGCCGACGAGCCTCACTAAACTTTCCCCGGTACCTGGAAGTCTCGGTCTTCGTTAAACCGGGAGAATCTATCCGCGGCCATCTTCCTGCGTCTGCGGGAACGACTGTCGCCTCTCTAAAACCCCGCCCACTCTCCGCAAGACGCACGGCAGAAGCCACGCCCCACGACGGGAGCACGTACTAATTCTACCCATGTCGTACGTAAGCTCCGGGCTCCGCCCCCCGGCTGCTGGGGCTTGCTGACGTCATGACATTGAAGCGTAGTTCAGAATGGCTGTAGAGGGTTCTGTGGTGATGATCGGTCTCTGCTGGGTATCGCAGGACGATCGTACTACTTACCGGCATCTGACCGTACGATCAGACGCGTCTCTGTTTATATCAGTGGTTAAGACCAGCAAGTACTGAGACAGAATGGATGTACATGGAGGGGGTGGGTATTCTGGGCTGGTGCCTAAGGCCATCTCCAGGGAGGCCCTGATGGGATCTGTTCCCTTCTAGGTCTGGTCATTAGGTCAGGGGGGTAAGAGCCGAGGTACTTTCTGCCTCCTGAAGTGGTGACCCTCCCCCACCCGAGGTGCTGGAGCTCAGGTGGTAGTGGCAGCCCATAGAGGGGCTCACCTCACCTTTTTGCACGATTTGGAGAATTCTTTATAGTGAAATGTCCCAGTACAGAACATAGTCCTGTACTACACTTAGTCCCTGTCAGGTTGAGTCCCTCAGTGACCGACCTGGGGTACAATGTTATTTAGTACAATGTTATTTATTGTAATAGGTATATGGTCAGTATGCTAATGTATAGACCAGTGTTTCCCAACCAGGGTGCCTCCAGATGTTGCAAAACTACAACTCCCAGCATGCCCGGACAGCCAAAGGCTGTCCGGGCATGCTGGGAGTTGTAGTTTTGCAACACCTGAAGGCACCCTAGTTGGAAAACACTGGTATAGTCAGTATAAAGGACCTTTGGAGGACTAATGTAATTGTCTAAAGGACCTTTGAGATGTCACATGTTATATTTATGTTACCCAGAGAGTCACCAGCTTAACACATGACCCGCAGCTTGACCTATGGGGTTCTAGTTCAGCCCCCCCTTTATAAGGAAGGGAGGTGCTGCAATCTGTGTCTTTCTTATGGGGTACAGTCAAAGACCAGATGTCTCAGTGATAGTGTCCAGTACCTGGAAGGCCTCAAATCTACCGTCACTTCCAGTAAGTCAAGTCTATGTCTGCTGTCACTGCCTACAGTCCAGTCGAGCCTAAAATCAATTATCTAAAGTCCATTACAAGTATAATTGGTCCCAGCAAGTTGCGAGGTCCTTCTGTGTTCCGGGCCACCTCTCTAGGATTCTGGCCGAGCAGTAGAGACTATAACAACTGTCTGACCTCAGTAAAGCCTCCGTTAAACCATAACCTGGTCGCGGACTCTCATTTCACTGCCTAGCCATTGGGATAGCGGAGATATTGTTTGGGTGGTTCCCGATACCCAAAAAAAACACTCTGGCATCACGAACATTAGGGGTTAATAACATCTTGCCCCTGGGGTTAATACCATCTGCCCCATCCACCTAAACCCTTCACGCCCCGTGGTCACCCCATTACTCGAGGTCACCACAATAGATCCAGCCAGATGACCAGGCAGTATATCACTACACTCATCTATTTTTTATTTGTTACTCACTGTGCCACTATAGGTGTTTGTTCAATAGGACCCATCTGGGTGCGGTGCCCTAAGGGGCATCCCTTGTGTCGTCTTGGGTTGTTGTGTGTGGCCATCAGGTTCCTCACCTCCCTGCAACCCCTATTCCTGCTGTGTCCATGAGTCATCACCTATGTCATGGACACACTTCCTTGATTGACAGCTGTGAGTGCAGGGCTCAGAGCTGGAGGAAAAATCCTCCCACTGTCAGCTTGTGTCCCGCTACTGTCATTGAGGACATGCTGGGAGTTGTAGTTTTGCTAATGCTAGGGGAGATGTAAGCAGACAGCATACTGAGGGAGGGGGAGGAGACCTGCACAGTGAGGCCACGCCCCCTCCCTTTGAGAGGAATTCAGACTAGTGAGCTAAATTAAAAGTGTAATAAAAAAAATAAAGGTGCTAGACACATAAATGAGATGTACATGGTCAGGATTAGGTACTGAGTGATATATTTAAAAATATATATATGTTGTTGGATCTGATGGGTACGCTTTAATCGGGTGTCTGGCCTCGTGTCAGGAACCCAGCACAGGTGTGAATGCAGCCTAAGGCCAGTGTTCACATATATTTTTTGGCACATGTTACCAACATACAGGCTGCAAAACATGACCCACTTTTCTCAATGGGTATACGCTCTGCAGCTATAATCTGTATTTCCACTGTATCCGCCTTCATGATGGAACCAAATATGATGGTTGATCCTCCCATTGCTGTAGGGACAGGAAACAGAGAGGTTTATAAGGGCCCCTCCCCTTACACACCCCAATATTTTCCCCCTACAGGGATAGGGAAGAGAGAGGGATGCGTGGGCCTGTCAATCGGGGCCTCATTTGGTCTCGTCCCTTCTGGACAAGACTCACACACACACACATGACGGTGTGTCATATACCTGGATGGCGTGGTAAAGACGAACTCGAAGGCTAGCCGGACTGAGGGGGGTTTAAGGACGAAAAAAAACCTCTCGCCGAAGTAAGTAGAGTTGCGCCTTGAACATAGAAAAGTGGCTGCATATGAATATCGATCCTGTCCACTCTCCTATATTTGTGTTTTTTTTGCTTCTTCATTATATTATTCGGAGTGGCGAGTCACTTGCCGAGAAGGATTGATGCGGAGAAAGGACTGATATGAGAGATCACTGGTTGTATCTACGGGCTTTCTAAAGTGTGTGAGTGGTTCCAGTAACCACTCACCAAGTGTAAGTGTGAACTTTATTCATTTAAAAGTGTTGCCAACTGAAGGATCAGTACACCGCTCCCAAAAAAGTTTTTTCTTGTACTACTTTCTACACACACACACACACCCCTGCCAAGCGCACTAAAATCTCCTTTAGATTCTTTCCCTGCTCCTGATGACACCCCTGCAGCATCTGGTGCTTCATCAGAACTTGAGTTAGATGAGGGGAATGGGGATGACTGAAATATTGGGCAAATACTATTTTGATTCAAGTAATACAGGCTCCCCTTTAGCCGCTTTCCGGGATACTATGGATATTGAGGAGGAAGTAAAATCCTGTTCTATTCAGGATGAAATATTTGGCAGTTGAGAGGCAAAAAACACAAGGTTTTCCCTGTAAACCCAAACCTTAAAGGGGTATTCCAGGAAAAAAAACTTTTTTTTAATATATATATATATAAGTTAAACAAATGTATAAATTACTATTAAAAAAATCTTAATCCTTCCAATAATTATCATTATTGAGTTGTTCTTTTCTGTCTGGCAACAGTGCTCTCTGCTGACATCTCTGCTTGTCTTGGGAACTGCACAGAGTAGGAGAGGTTTGCTATGGGGATATGCTTCTACTCTGGATAGTTCCTCAGACAGGTGTCATCAGAGAGCACAGAAATTAACTTAACTTCAGGGTGTGCACGCCCCCTGAGGAAGCTCCGGTGTTTGAGCGAAACATATGTTGGGGTTAGTACACTAACTGGTAAGACTTGTTTACTCTGTATAGACTCCGGGATTGTTTAACCCTTTAACGTCCTGTGCCGGCTCCCGCGATATGAAGCGGGGTCGCGCTGGGACCCCGCATCACATCACGTCGGTCCCGGCGCTCATCAACGGCCGGGACCCGCGGCTAATACCACACATCGCCAATCGCGGCAATGTGCGGTATTAACCCTTTAGAAGCGGCGGTCAAAGCTGACCGCCGCTTATAAAGCGAAAGTGAAAGTATCCCGGCTAGTCAGTCGGGCTGTTCGGGACCGCCGCGGTGAAATCGCTGCGTCCCGAACAGTTTGCAGGACACCGGGAGGGCCCTTACCTGCCTCCTCGGTGTCCGATCGACGAATGACTGCTCCGTGCCTGAGATCCAGGCAGGAGCAGTCAAGCGCTGATAACATTGATCATAGGCGTGTTAATACACGCCAGTGATCAGCATAGGAGATCAGTGTGTGCAGTGTTATAGGTCCCTATGGGACCTATAACTCTTTCTCTGCATGTGTTTCCTGGACCACTGAGGCGGTACTGGACTTTGTGAGCTGTCCTTCTGTTTGCTACACCACCGAGGCCGTGAGTAAAGTCCCCTGGAAGTGTCCTCTCCCTCCGAGCCCTGTGCCCTCCATACCCGTTGTCCTCCCTCCCCCCCCCCCCCCCCCCCCCGTGCTGGACTCTGGACTTCTGCAGCCGCCATGTCATATGCTCCTTGCTGCATTGCCCCGTACTCCATCTCCCTCTGCTCCCCTATGCCCCTTCCCTCCCTGCCCACTCCCCTGTCCCGCTCCCAGCG